>NW_010232210.1:14308-23231 GCF_000690775.1 Eurypyga helias | reverse complement strand
GAGTGCAGCCATCCAGCCAATTCTTCATCCATCGAGCGGTCCATATACAATATTTCAGTTGGAAGGGACCTAGAGTGGTCATCTAGTGCAACTGCCTGACCAGTTCAGGGCTGACCAAAAATTAAACATGTTATGGAGGGCATTGACCAGTGACAGGTCTGGGGCATCGACCACCTCTCTTGGAAGTGTTTGACCACCCTCTCAGTAATGTGTCCTCACCTCAAGTCTAAACCTTCCCTGGTGCTGCTTTGAACCATTCCCACATGTCCTGTTACTGGATCCCCGGGAGAAGAGATCAGCACATCTCTCTCTGTACTTGACCTCCTCAGGAAACTGTAGAGAGCTGGTTTTCTGCCCTGCTTGCTTGATTTTTGACACAGTGGGCTTGCCTGGTACTGTGCTTTTATGTAGTGGAGAATTCTGGTTTTAATTCTGGTGTGGTTTTGTGTGTGTGTGTGTTTTTGGTGTGTGGGTTTTTTTTTAAGTGAGAAAAAATATCCTTAACCTGTTTAATTCTTTCAGGCAATAATATCAGGCACTTTGATTTGTATAACTGCCTGGCAGCCTTGATATTTAACCAGATCTTGAACTTTTGGAGTTGTTTTCTAAGCCTTTCATAGTCCATAGATGTCAAAACATCTGTTTTTAAACTGTTAATATTTGGGTGTTTTAAACTGTTTTTTCAACCTTTTTTTGCAAGTATGAGTGTGGTGGGGCTTGGACTGTAATTTGATTACAGTTTGTGTAATTGTGTTTCTTTCAGGGAACACCGCGTTACACGACTGTGCAGAATCTGGAAGTTTGGAGATCATGAAAATGCTTCTGAAATACTGTGCTAAAATGGAGAAGGACGGTTACGGGATGACTCCCCTTCTGTCAGCGAGCGTGACAGGCCACACAAATATCGTGGACTTTCTGACCCAGCATGTACAGACCAGTAAGGCCGAGCGCATAAACGCTCTGGAACTTCTAGGAGCAACATTTGTGGACAAAAAGAGAGATCTGCTTGGTGCTTTGAAATACTGGAAGCGAGCTATGGAAATGAGATACAGTGATAGGACTAATATCCTGAGCAAACCTGTGCCACAAACACTAATTATGGCCTTGAAGAGAAGAGCTAGAAAATCTGATTGCAGACCCTGATGAAATGAGAATGCAGGCACTGTTAATTAGAGAACGTATTCTTGGCCCTTCTCACCCAGATACTTCCTACTATATTAGATACAGAGGTGCTGTCTATGCAGACTCTGGAAACTTCAAGCGTTGCATCAACTTATGGAAGTACGCTTTGGACATGCAGCAGAGCAATCTGAAGAGCTAGAAAATCTGATTGCAGACCCTGATGAAATGAGAATGCAGGCACTGTTAATTAGAGAACGTATTCTTGGCCCTTCTCACCCAGATACTTCCTACTATATTAGATACAGAGGTGCTGTCTATGCAGACTCTGGAAACTTCAAGCGTTGCATCAACTTATGGAAGTACGCTTTGGACATGCAGCAGAGCAATCTTGATCCGCTGAGCCCTATGACAGCCAGCAGCTTACTGTCGTTTGCTGAACTTTTCTCCTTCATGCTGCAGGATCGGGCAAAAGGCCTGCTAGGCACTACCGTCACGTTTGACGATCTCATGGGTATACTGTGCAAAAGCGTTCTTGAAATAGAACGGGCCATGAAACAAACCCAGTGTCCTCCTGATCCAATGCAGCTGAACAAAGCCCTTTCCATTATTTTGCATTTAATTTGCTTGCTGGAGAAAGTACCTTGCAGCTCAGAACAGGAGCATTTTAAGAAACAGACTATTTACAAGTTTCTTAAGCTTCAGCCTAGGGGGAAGAATAACTTCAGTCCACTTCACCTTGCTGTTGACAATAATACTACATGTGTGGGTCGCTACCCAGTCTGTAAATTCCCCTCTCTCCAAGTTACTGCTATCCTGGTGGAATGTGGTGCTGATGTAAATGTCAGAGACTCTGATAACAACAGTCCATTACACATTGCTGCACTGAACAACCATCCAGACATCATGAATCTTCTTATCAAGTCAGGTTCACACTTTGATGCCACAAACTCACGTAAACAAACTGCTAGTGATCTGCTGGATGAGAAGGAAATAGCAAAAAATTTAATCCAGCCCATAAATCATACGACGTTGCAGTGTCTTGCTGCTCGTGTAATTGTGAATCATAACATATACTACGCAGGGCACATCCCCGAGAAACTGGAGAACTTTGTTTTGCTCCATAGATGATAGCGTGGAGTCCCAGAGTACTGTTTCTGAAGCACGACTTGGTGATGGTATTTTCCTTGAGCACTGTTGTGATACACCAGCGTTCCCTTCGCTTGCTCCGTCTTGCTCTCATTGGCTAAAGCGTTTTTAGCATCCTATCTGCAGCGTTGGTTACCCGGTATTTAATATGAATATGCCATATAATATATTTTGTGGATGATTTAGAAATGTAATGCCATATTTAGACTCTTAAAATTGTCTGCCAAAGGCTTGTACGTTCTGGATTTATTTGCCTGTTGGGTGTTTGGGACTGAGTTGAGTGATTTCCACTGATGTCTTTATACTATAACTGTTACGTGGATTTTATACAGTTGGAAGGTCATCTGGTTTTGGTTTTGCTTGAGCATTTCTGCTCTTACTCTGTTCTTTTTCTATGGACTCATTGCTAAACTGTGCAAGTTGTATGGACTTGTTAACATTTGCAACTACCATAAGTGCTTTTATCTTCTCTATGCACTGGCTTAAACATGACTGTTGTGTGTGAGCATATTTCTATGCAGCACTTGGCCAATTTCAACTTAAATGCCAATTTTGTTTTGCAGTTTGTTTGGAGCTCTTTTGAGAATGCTGTCTTCATAGCATGATGAATTTTGGAGTTACTTATGAGCTCTCCAAATTTGGGTTTGACTTTTTTGACACCTGTAACTGAAGTTGCTTTCGTTTTGATCCTCTGGAAATCTGTCCTAAATTTTGGAGAAGAAAATCTTGCTTTTTCTGATAGTTATCCACTTGAACTTTAAATCTGAAAATCGTTTTATTACATCATGCAGTTAGGGGAAGGGCCCTCGTTATGTACAACTGACGCCTTCCCCCTTTGCACTAACGTCTTGCTTGTGCTGGTTATGTGGCTAGATGTGAAGTTTGCTCCGAGTTTAACCTCCAACTTAATGATACACTTTAAGGAGAAATAGATCAAATGTATGCTGTAGCTTAAAATTTACAGATCAACATTAGCTGCAAAAGAAACTAAAGCATGTTGGTGGCATGATGCTTATCAGTTCAGATCTAGACATCACCTAATATAACATAGTAAGTGGCTGTATGCCAGAGTATTGGAAGTTCTATAGCAGTGTCCTTTTTTCTTCATTTTAAGTATCTTTCTAAATATTTGCATGGAGTTTTCATCTCTGCTATGTCAGCTGTAGTTAACAAAAAGCGAAAGTTCTGTTGTGTATATAGCTCCTAATTAAAGTACCTATTTTTATAATATTTGCACAACAGCTTAGCTTTTACAACAGAAAGGGCTCTTTTGACTTGATAAGAAATCTATAAATGAAGATCATAAATGTGAGTGCGATTCAGGTAATTAATATAATTCAGCACTTTACTGTTGATTAATAGTAGAATTTATTATGGCACATTAGCCCTGAAAATGTCTTAAAGTGAGATTCACTTGGGTAGAATACAGTTTACTTGCGAGTTTATTGGTCTAGCATATTGGGTATTTTTGACTTGATGTTTGATTTCGGTGGTGGGCAGTAGGTCTACCTACGGAGTTCTTGCTCCAGAAACTCAACAAGTTGATTTAGGCCGTTGTCAGTGATAGAGATATTTAGAAGCCAAATTAATTAGATAAAGGTAAAGTTGTCTTAGGAGGGTCTTTGTTAATATTTCATTTACACTTTTCGAGTTGATGTAACATTCTTATTGTTTGTGAATTAAGTTGAGGAAGAATATGTCTTGGGAGCATATAAGAATAGTTCTTCCTTGCTTTTGAGCTGTTTTGGAGTTCCTGTTAATGTACAGCATGGTGCCTACTAGCTTAGCCATTCTTGTGAAAAATATGGGGATGTTTTTAAACAAATGTATGTTGAAAGCAATGCTGTTTGTGTGTTGCCAGTTTTCACTGTATTTTGAAGCAACTTTCACCTGTTTGTCCCATGCCACGTCCACATTGCGTGAAACTGAGAATGAGAAAACCCTGTTAGTTTCTCTTGAAAATACACAGGAGTAAGTTTCTATTCAATTGGCTCAATTTCTCTGTTTTGTGATGATTAAAACACGTCATCCACGCTGTCTTTTGTGAGAACATGTAGTTTGATTTCTGAATTATTTTTTTTAATGCTTTTCTACTACTCTAAGTGGGGATAATCAACAAACCACATCATGCTAGAAATTATCTACCTTATGCTTCAAGTCATAAAAATAATTATTTTTCTATAGGTCACAGAGAAAAGGATTTTTAGAGTTTTATATCCTGGAATCTGTACTGCTCTTTAGTGTTTCTAGCTTAAATTTACGTCTTTATAACTGTCAAATATCCTGTTTAAA
Source organism: Eurypyga helias (assembly GCF_000690775.1). Classification (NCBI taxonomy): domain Eukaryota; kingdom Metazoa; phylum Chordata; class Aves; order Eurypygiformes; family Eurypygidae; genus Eurypyga; species Eurypyga helias. The sequence goes on along the minus strand of NW_010232210.1, from coordinate 18,671 downwards.
ATTAGTTAGACATTATTAGTCCAGAAATATAACCTGAAACTTGTTAATTGTTAGCAAATTTTTGAATGGAAAACATTCCCAGAAGAGGAAGCATATCACTATTAAATATATGTTAATCTAGCGAAAATTGCTACAAGGAAGGCTGATTCTGTTAGCTGCTCTTTTAAAAAACAAGTCCGTCCAGGAGGACGTACGGATTCATTGCATGCGGTTCTGTCTGAGCATCTGCCAACGGGCGTCAGTCCTTAAAAACTCTCCCCCCTCTGCGGGATCTGGCGTTGTGCGGGGGTGAGGGGGTCTGCTGGACTCGGACTGAGGTGTCCAGGCGGGTGACGTCATGCGTTTCATACCACTTTCCATTTGGCCGCCTATGTTTACATCGCCCCGCTGAATTTTTTCTTCGTGTTAAAACAAACCGGCGCAGAGCCCGCGCTGGGGAACGTGTTGGGGATTGGTTCAGGGTTGGCTGGCTGGGAGGAGGGGCAGCGGGGGGGAGCAGGCCCTGTCTGAGGTGCAAGTGCGGAGTAGCAGTTTCGTCCCCTCGGCCCCGACTGAAACCAGTTTTGCCTCCGCTGCCGTGTAGATACGGACTTTCTGGACCAGAATATTTATTCTTGATTCTTCCTCTCGTTACTCATTCAGAGAATGGGAGTAAGTTTGTTCTAGTGAAGCATGCTGATGCTAAATTCAGCAATGTTGCTAGCTGGACTCAATCTGTGGTAAGGGGAAGGAACTAAAGAGCATTCAGAACAAATAATACTTTTTTTTGTCATATTTTTAACTCGTGCTTTTCCTGTTCTCTTATCTTCCTATTTGGGCTTTTTTTTTTTTTTTAAACGAAATGTGCTGCTTCTGAGCTACCAACGCAGAAGAACGTTGAGAACACTGCGGAAAAAAAATGTGTGCCCTGCAGGGGTGAAACAGGTTTTAAAGTGGATTTAACAATTTGGAGGTATGGCTCCCTAGAGACAAAGACACTGATACCTCCTCGCTTGTTGAGACCTCTGAACTTACATTTTCTGGGGTAGGGGATAAATGCTCAAAGCAGTTTTTCTTCTAATCATCTTGCGTTTCAGCTGAAATACTTCAACCGGGAAGATGAAGAGTATTCGCATTAAAAAACCGAAATGCTTTACTTACTAAAGTTGTATTACTATTTTTGTATCACTTAGGCTGGTAACGAGATTCTAGCTGTCTGTGATGTCTCTGTTCTGTTTGTTAAGTGCAGCGTAAAGACACTTTCCAAAATGCAAGGCAACGGTGTGGTTAGCTTTCCATACACCCTTACAGCAGTCCCTGGATAGGAAGTCGTTCTGTCTATTTCCCAAGTCCCCAAAGAGCTCTCTTAACGACTGTTTTGCCGCTGGTTAAAATTAACCTCTTTCTGGTTTGTACAAAACACTAAGAAAAAAAACCCTAAGAGAACGCTATAGCAAAATCCTTACAGGAGGATTTATAAAAAAGATAAAAATCTTACGAGGAAAAAATGTGCCTCTCCTCAGTCTTCTATCAACTGCAAGGTGATCGTGGCAGGCTGTGGCTGCTCCTGAACCTGTTTCCTCGTGCTCTGAAACGCGGCGTGGGGGGCCTGTGAAGCTCTGAAATGTTGACAGATGCGAGTACGTAGACCGAACACTAACTTCTGTGACTACAGTGAAGTCGGCTGCTAGTTAATGCCTCCGAGTGATTTGGGGCACACTGGTGGGAGACGCACCGGGCGGCTCCCCGTCTCTTGACCCCCTCACGGGGGGCAGGAGGGAAAGCTCCTGGTTTGGTGTTAGCTAACGTTGTGTTTGTGTCTCGTTGCGTCACCAAGACTTCCTATGCAGGGCTATCTCCGTGTATGGAAATGTGGTTTCTTTTTTACGTGAAGTAATTGAGTTTTAATAGTAATGTAAAAAAGGAATAACAAGCGTATTTCTCTGCTCTTACTCTCTTTAGGCTCCAAATGCAGAATACATTAAAAATATGTTTTGGAAAACACCTGTGTGAGTCTATATATCTGTTTGCCGTAGGGTCACAGCAGCAGTGGTTGGGAAGACACTTCTTCCGTTGAGTATAATCAGTTGAACGCGAATGCTGCGGCATTGGGCGTCAATCTTCATGCCCTTGGAATCCTAACTTACACAATGTCATGCTTCATCCTCTCTCTTTCTGTGAAATTGTGGGCCAGCCAAGCCTTTAAATTCTGGTTGTGGGTAATAGTAAGGAAAAGGCTTAAACCGGATGATACAAGAGATGTTATTTTCATGGTTTCTAGAAAATGCAGTTTGTTGTGCTGTTGGCTGTGCAGAAACAGTAGGTTCAGTTTATGGTGTAAAAGTAATTAGCACAGCCCTGCGAGAAGTAAGCAACAGACACTTTTTCAAGAAAGTTGCACAGATTTGATTTGTGCAACTGTGATTCTATGAAACGAATTTTCTCCTTAAAGCTTTTGAAGTCTCTTCCCAGTTTTAAAAAATAGAGGAATAGAATGCGCCAAGGGTGAAGGAAGAAGTACAGGAAAATCCTCCTTAAAGGTAGCTGGAGAACAGGAGGCTGGGGAGTAGGTGGTCGTCGCCGCCGTTCCAAAAGGCGCTCGGTTGGGCACAGCCCTGTGCGAAGGGCAGCATCAGGGGGCCGGGGTTTTAGGTTTAGGCCTAATCAGTAACACCCAGCACCAGAAAAGATGAGCAATCTGGTTGAGGAAAACTAATCCAGAGCTTCACAGTAAGATAATTGTCACGCAGATGGCTTTATTGAATGGACTACAGATTCTCTTAATTAGGAGAGGGAAGAAGCGGAAAGGATCGTTTACATCGTTACTCATCCCTCCACAGTTGCAGATGAGGGTAGGTGTTTTCATCGGGAAGTGTCTGCTGGGGACCTAAGCTGTACACCCACACGAAAACGCTCCTTGGCGGTAGCGAGCGTGGGCTGTCCGCTGGGGATCAAAACTCCCGGCACAAAGTCGTGCAAGAAGGGGGCAAAAGAGGCCGAGCGTACGGTGTGCTACTCTGCCGCAGGCCCGTGTAGTGTTCAGTGGGGTGTAGATTGTCCCCAGTGAGAAGCAGGAACCCCCCCCACCTAGTCAGAGCTGTACCTTGCGGGTGATCTCCGCTGTGAGGGAGTTTTCCATTCTCCGAAGGAGGTTACGGGCAAAGGACTCCCACCCGGCTCTAAGACGTCTGGGTTCTTCCCTGAAGTTCAAAGTGTTACTTCTCTCCCATCTCCTGAGACTGACCAAGTCCCAGGTTCCTTGCCAAATTTCTCTTCAGGAGGCGATTTGGAACTCCAGTCCTTCAATAATTAGGAACTTCATTCCCATTTGATGTTTCATTTTTCACAGTTTTTTGTGTTTGATCTCCTCGTAGACCCTCGCGTGTCTCCAGAGTTACCCTCTCGCCTTCCTGCCCTTACGCCCAATGAACCAAGCAAAGAAAAAAACCCAGGCTGTAAGGATGAGCAGAGAAAAGAGAATAACCCAGAGTCGGGTAAGCCGACCTAATCGTTCAGATCTCCCTCTTCCCCTCCCTTGCTTCATGTTTCCATAAAAAAAAAAAAAGGATTCACCAAAACGTTTTTTGCTGCCAAACCTGTGATTTAACTTGCCGGTTCTTTCCTGGTTACAATGGGGGAGGTTTTTTTACACTGAACAGGGTCAACTCTTTCCAGACGCCTAAGATTGTGTTGCCCTATTCTGTTAGATGCCACTGTGTTCTGTTCACAGCGTCATCCCCACCGGAAAGTGAGGCAAAGTGTTCACTGGACGAGCTGGACTTGGATTATTTTTCATCGGCATCCCATAGTTTCAGAGTTGCCTTTTCTTTCTGTGGGCATGTGTGGCTACCAGGCTCACGCTATACTGCTATTGCTAGCCTGTAAGGCAGAGTCCTAAGCTGCCTCTGCTATTCCTCGTTTTTTTCTGGCTTTGCTGGTGGGAAATGTCGCCTTCTCTATCATGCCTTTTTTCCTACGCACGCGTAAAGTGGGAACTCCGAGGAGCTGCAAAAAAAAACCCCACCAACCGTCAAACAAAACACGGAAAGCAGGGCCCACTGAGAAGGAACAGCATGTGCTCTGTGAGGGAGATGCCCAGCGAGCTGTGAAACAGGGAGCACGTGTCCGGTCCCGCCTGGTGCTAACGAGGCTGGCCCACGCGGTTTTCGTTTAGATCCGGGGCGCGTGTTCGAAGCGAGCCCCCCGATGCGCCTCACTTCGCGCGCCGGGGTTCGTTTGACAGTTGTCTCGGCCCCTGACCTGGATGCCTTCGGAATGAAACGGAGCTGAAGGATGGGCTCCAAAAGCTCACCGGACAGGCTCTGACCACTAATCTCAGTTTGTGGGAGCGGACCATGAAGTGGTTCTGAAATAACCCCTTTTT
>NW_010232210.1:0-14290 GCF_000690775.1 Eurypyga helias | reverse complement strand
CGCAGAGGGTCACAGACTTTGGATCCCTGGCACTAACTCCTCTGTGCTGCAGATCCGCTCCTTGCTCATGCAGTTTGGTTTCTCTTCCTGTGTTAAACATCAGCTGACGCATCCACTGGGTAGTCCTTTTCCCCTGGTCTGTAAGGGGTTACTGCCCGTCCAATGTAACATCCCATAATCCATCTTATGCTGTGAGCTGGAAAATTAAAATGAGGTAACGCGGTTGATTGCTAAGGTGGATCTACCCCATCGTTAGCTGCTGGAAAGTGAATCAGCCGTGATGTACGTGTCACTGGTACTTCCTCCTGACCTCAGCACAAAATGCTGCTGACGTGGCCTAAGGAAATATTTGTTCCTTTATACAAATACAGAAACCGAGGCACAGCGTCGGTGACCTCTTACGATGACCGCAGGGAGTTGGTGCTGCAGCGAGGAGCGGAGTTCGGGGCATCTGCCTCCAGGGACTTTAATCTTCAGACTCTTGGCTCCAGGTATGGTTTGACATTACTCATAGATGAAGTTTGACTCATTCATACATGAAGAGCCTGCTCTAAAAAGAAAAAAAAAAATGACCACCAAGGATTTCTTAGGGAAGTCAGGTTGATGTAATTGAACAACCTCCCTCCTCTCCATCTTCAATTTTTTAACATGTTGGGCCAGTCACATAAATGCAGCAGAAATAGAGCAGCCGAGAAGATGTGTGTTTGTAGCTTCCTTGCGAACAGCAGACTGGGCAGGAGGCACAGTCCCCCCCAGCAGTTCCCACCGAAAAACAGCGTTCAGCGTGAGCTTGGCTCTTACCGGGCATGAGAGAATCCACACAGGGATTAAAATACTTCAGACCATGGGAAAGGCTTTGATCGCAGCCTGGACTTTACTAGAGAGCGTCAGGTCCCGTCACCCGTCAGGACAGGTCATACATTCATGACATCGTGCATCATACACCTCTTGCAGCTGCTCACCGAGGTGGCAGCTCTGACCAGTGGATTATCCCAGTTTGTACAGTCTCACCTCCCTCTTTAGTTACTTGATGCCCTGAACTGTAATAGCACAGAATTTAGATTAAAATTAACTAAGCTGCAGAAAATGGGGAACTCTCGGACCATCCATGGCTGTATACTGACTGTTGCACCAAATTAAATCCATTTAACACATGCCAAAATAGTTTACAGTTAATTTTGCTGAGAAGCTAACGATTGCCTGCTAAGAGGGTTGGGGGGAAGAGTGACTCCTGTTTCAGCTGTAAGAGTTCTGACCTTGTTCTCATCCTGGTTTCTCTTGACCTTCAGCGCAAGTTACGAGCAAGATCAGACTCCAATAATCACCGTTGTGAAAAAAACCTGCATTTCAGTTCTCCAGAATAGCAACTATTTTATTGAAAAACTTAAAGTGACACGAAACGGATTCTGGAAAAGGAAATGTGCAGCTGTGGGAAAAGAGATCTGACCCTTCTGAAAATCTGCCCTGTCAGGTCTGCTCTCTCCTGAGTGTCCAGCACAGGTTTTCCCGAGATCCCCACGTCAGGGTTAATTTTCCAGTGCTCTCAGGTTCTCAGCAGCAGCGTTACCTTGCCCTCACGCGTGGCTGCCTGGCCCCAGCTGCCCTTGCCCTGTGCTGTTACTGGGAGCCAGCTGCCAAACCAGTCACCCCCCTCTGACAGTGACGTCTGGGGAAGCCTGTGCAGAGGATGAGCAGCCGTGCCTATTCAAAAATAAATATAAAAAACCCTAAAAGCGCAGTTTTCCCTCCATGCTTCATGACCCTTTTCGAGCCATGCCATCGTTGCTTCTCGTTGTGCTCTGTCTCCTCTATTTACTGTTCCCAGTCGCTCCAGGGAGTTACCCATTTCCCACTCTTCCCCTGCTGCAGCTGACTCAAGCCTGTGTTGAAATGGGAAGCGCTTGGGGAGGTTTGGCCCTGGCCACGCCATAAGCAGCTTGTGCTGTTTCTAAACTGTCGGGTTGGGACGTGGCGGGGGGCTGGAGGAAATGCAGGATTCAGCCTGCTTGTCCTTTCTTCATCTGCCTGGTTCTTAAGCAAGGTGGGGAGGGATGCTGCACTGCGGCTTAGTCTCCCCATTAACATGAAATGTGGGCCCTGTTAACCACGCTGTACGATGTATTTTCATCTCTCATGAGGTTGTGGATGCACTGTGCCGGCGTAAGCTGTCACGATTCCATAAGCAAAGCTCACCCTGGAGTCAGTAATCCTGGATTTCCTCCCATGCACAAGGTACATTAAAAGCTTTGCCCCTGTTTAAACACCTGGTCCTGCGTTTTCAAACTTGTTGATTCGCAGTTTCTAGCTTCTGAAAATTTGCCTTAAAAATGTGTCATTCTCTCAGTGTCTTTCCAAGCCCCACTCGTTTTTCCACCAGGTTGCTGCAAAGTGAGCCCACTTTGCCCTTCGGTGCTGTGGAAGTCTGTGGTGATATTAGGAATGTGGCATACCGTGTGTTTCTTCTCAAGGTGTTCGTTGACACCAGAAAGGTGGGAATTGCACTGAAATTGTCTCTCACTGTGTGTTTTGCCTGGCTCTGCCTTGTCACTAACAAGGCATGTGTCACCTGCCTCAGAGGATGATTCTAGTATACTAAATTAATTTAAAAGATAATGAAAATTTGTAAATTACTACTGTAGAAGCATAGTTTAGTAACCTGAATTAAATATGGAACTATTTTCTTAAACCCAAAAAAGTGAAAATAAAAGGAAGCTGGACGTGCTTCTCACAAGTGGAACACCAAACGCTATGGTTGCACCTTGAGACAAGGCAGAGGCACCTACTGGTGGGCCTGGGGAGGAAAGTAAATTCACTTACGACCCTGTTAGCACCCAGGTGACTGCTAACTACCCGTGGCTGGACAGTTAGAGCTGTGTGGACTTAGGGCAAATAATACCAGCTGCACAAAGCTGGCCGAAGGCTTCTCGGCAGAGTAGCCAACAGAAAATCTAATCCTGCACTGTCAGGGGATCACGTTTTGCATCAGAAGAGGCAGGAAAGGCCAGAAAGGGTCTTACAGAAGAAGTAAGATGTGGTGGCCAGTTGGACTTTGACAGGTGACTTAGGGTTGCCATGGATTGACGCCCGTCATCAACCCCTGCATGCACCAGCTCCTCATAGCGGTCTCTCCGGGGTGGGGTGTGAGAAGATGCTGGAAGAGCTCTCAGTGGGAAAATGAAGTATCGTTACTCTACCAACAGCAAACAGCAGTGCAAGGCGGCCGCTGTGATAGATCAGAGTCTGTGCTCACATATTGTCAACTGCCAGGCTGGAAAAGAAATCTGAAATACCACCTGGGTAAATTTAGCAAGCTTTGGTCCCAGAAAAAGAAACGTAAGTAGAAATGCAGCTTTGTGCCTTTTCTCAGCGGTTAAAATTTTATGCATAGTCATTGAACAATTCTCTGACGTGGTGCTAAAAACTCCTGACTTCTCCACCGCAGTTGAGGCGAAGTCACTGCGGTGTCTTCTGTAAAGGGCCTCTCGGCACAAACTTCGTACCTTCTAGGCAGAGCCGACTCGTCAGCGGTCTGCTCGGATAAAAGAGCGCTCTTGAAAGGAGGAAATACTCCATCAGGGAGAGAGGCAAGAGTGTTCTAGGCGTTGTGCAACAGCATCCGAAAACTAAAAAGTGACTCGGTCCTGAATAAGTTCAAAAGAGAAACTTCAGAAGGTGGGGAGGAATGTACATCCTTTCCTTAATTCAAGAAAACTCTCTATTGACAGCTGAAATCAACCCATTTCCTTCACCTGTAAAAAAAATGGATAAAGACCTCCAGAAGAGAAAGGTTAAGTGATGTTGTCCAGCTTCTTCCAAGAAAGCACACCTTCGCTCACAGCGTCGTTTGGTCAGACGGCTGAGTTCTGGGGATGTTGCTGTTACCCGAATCAGGGAAATCATCTGCCTTCGTACAGTGGAGGGATTTTAAATTAATCAAGCATCGCAGAAAGACTTACAAACTGAAAAGCTTCCTAGAATTTACAGTTTCTGCCTCTGGCCTGAGCAGTCTGCTGAAAGGTGTCCTGAAGCCCCCGGACTTGGCACCTGGGGCTGAGTGCACGCGGGTGCTGAACCACGGCTTGGGAAAGGCATGGGACATTCCGTCACTGCTGACCAGGCAGGGCCCAGCACGCGTGCCTGTATGACACCAAAAGGTGCGTGTGTAGCTCACGGTGTAAGTAGGCGTATGCATGTGCACCAGAACATTGTGCACATAAGCAGGTACATACTTATAAATATGGAAGCAAGCTCTTCTTTTTTTTTTCCAAGAGCTGTGAACCTTCCTTAGTAATTAACCATGCTTTTAACGTGTCTCATCTCTTAATTTGCCTAAAGCGGCAAAGGCAAAACAAAGTGACCTGAAGTCATTGAGGCAACTGCGGAGATACTGGATAGGTAAACTGAGGCACTGGGTGAAGCAGAAGTGTTAGCCAGAGTTGGTTGATGTCTTGTGTGGCTGTTTGATATGGCCACGGGGAAAAACGTGCGCTTGGACGAGGATATTCACTGGGCAGAAAACTCATTTTCATGGATATCACTGGCTTTTGTGTTTTTAACAGCGTATGATGCAGCTGTGTATATGGATGAGTAGACATTATTTTTCTGTTTTGGCATGGTTAGGAAAATGTGTGACAACCTAGTGTGGTAGGGAAAAGAAATCCACAACTGACTTTTTGTTTCTTTTCCTGCTGCGAGCCTTTTACAGTCACCTGCAAGCCAGCACACGTAGTGCCCCTGCAGACACCTCCTGGATGAAATCTGGCAGGTATTCACAGAACATCTTCATTGAGGCTGCTCACTGAATGGAAAGAGGAAGAAGAGTGTTTTCTGATATTGATAAAGATATGACGTTTTTGAGAGGAACACCTACAGACTCAAGTTCTGTGGGATTTTTTTTTTTTCTTACAAGCTTTTGTGGGTTGGCTTTTTTTTGCTCAAATGAAATAAATGTATGTAAAAGAGAACTGCAACAAAATGACTGTTTTACCTCAAAAGTTATCAGACTATCTGTAAAGTGGAAGCGCAGTTTGCTTAAATAGCTCACTTGCAAAACTGCTCACCTGAGAGCCTGTCTAATTCTTCACAGGAATGAAGACTAGGAATCTCTTTGTCTTGTCTGCAGTGTCTGAGAGGCTTCAAAGCACGACAACTCTCCATCATGCCTAGTGAAATGCTGTAGTAGAGAGCACGTGGTTTAGTTGGTGTGCATCGCAGTCTGTAATTACCATTACTAAATTATGTCCCTAGCTATGGTTTGTGCTGCAGAACATGTACTGGTAAGAGACACCTCTGAAACAGGGCAAATTGCAAGGGCTGGGTATCAACAACAGAAAAGAAGGGAGACGGCAGGTCGCAGAACTAACATCTATCCCTTCTGACTGCTCCCGAGTTTCAGACTCGTGCTTCTTAAAATTAATTGAAGACATTAGCGTTTGTGACGTTAGCATTCAGGAGTGAACCAGTGGTAGAGATCTCACGTTTGCAGATAGCCTGCAGCTTTGGCATCCAGAGGAGAGTTGTTTCCTGGCCCTCTCTCCAGGGTGATAGTGGTGGAGGCTCACAATGATACGGCAGCTTTATTCACCACGCAGATGCCAGTTAAAGCTTCTAGGAAAGACAAAGAAATGTCAGGATTATTAATAGTGTTGCACTGGTTTCCAAGATTCAGTGAAGCTTAGGAGGGTGTCATCACATTCCCTGTTTTTCCTGATTCCCACTATCTCCTGCCTGGTGCTGTGGGCATGCCCAGATGCCGTTACCCCAGGAATCTGCACTTGGCTCACGTGCACCCCCTCCACAGTACTCCTGGGAACTTCCTTCGGCTCGCACCCGTGAAGGTAACGCCTCCCTTGGAAGGGCAGGTGCTACTGCTTTGCTGGTACGGAAGCCGCCGATGTGCCGGTGGCGATGAGTCCCGCCAGCTGAAATACCCATTTCACCTCCCTCTGAGGTCAAGACTCTTCTCTGGGAGGAAGTCTGTGTTGCGTAAGGGCTTGCTGACACGGGGAAGTTAGTGCCACCAAAACACTCCTGCTAACAGCACTGTAATTTCAAGATGCCGTGACTCTCCCTGTCCTCCAGGAATTCAGGGTATTTCTTAACGTTTCAGGGCGCTCCGGAGTCAAATTCGCTAGGTTTTGCCATGGGACGGATGGCGGGCAAGACTCTAACGATGCGGCCGAACTGGTGAAGGGCGGGTGGAGGAGAGAGGTGCAGTGGGTCAGCAGCAGGGAACCCTTCAGCCTTCCATCTGTGGGATTAAGGCTTCATAAATCACCAGCAGCCGGGCACAGGTCCCCAGCAAAGTTAAGAAATTTCTCAAGTCAGGAGGTTTGGAAGCTTTTTTTTCCTGACTATACTCTTGCACCTTGTCTATGAGGAAGAATATGCACTTTAAAAAGGGGACAGCCAGTAATGACATCACTGTGGACATGGGAAATGGGGGGAATATTTCTGAGGAGGGCTGCTTCCTTTAGTGTCTGACATGGTCCTCGGCCCCAAAGGGTGTTCTTTTGAAGTGCTCGGGGGTGAGGCTGTGTGGTTATCTTCCTCCTCTATTGCTCCTGGGGGGATTTTGCAGCTACGAGGTTCTGAATTGCTGGTGTGCTCACGTCTCGTCAACCCACAATACGGCGAAACGGGATCGGATTGTTCATACAGAGGTAGGAATACACCATGTACGCTGCTGTGCGAAGGGGAACTTTGCCAGGCACGTTAAGCCTGTTAGTAATACAAAATCCAGGTTGTCACAGAGCACAGGGGACTTCTGATTAAGCTAACTGTAGTTGTGTTTTCAAACACCTAAAAACCTTTCAAAAATGTATTTGCAACATACCTTCGCAAATTCCCGTTTTTGGTGGTCTCACGCTTTTCAGCCAACTTCCGTTCTTGTTATGCTGTTGGAAACTGACGGATCAGAGTGGTTTTGGAACAGCGTGTTTTATAGCATTACAGCCCGTCAAACCAGGCTGATAACCAAGAACATGCTTCTGCTCAGCTTCTCTCCGTGAGTGGCTCCTGCTGTCAAGGAGACTGGAAATGTACTTTGTGTGTGACTCTCAGCCAAGTGCTAAGTACGCATGAGAGACCGTATGTGTTCTAGCTGCTGGTGCCATTAGTTCGTCTTTCACAGGATAATCTAGGTTGGATGGGAGCTCAGGATGTCTCTTGTCCAACCTCCAGCTGAAAGCGTGGCCAGCTATGAAGCCAGCCCAGGTTCTTCGGAGCTTTTTCCAGCTAGGTCTTGAAAATCTTGATGTTAAATGGTTGTTATGAAATCATCTGGCCTCTCTGTTAAATATTTAGAGAGAAAGATTTCTCACTCGTGCTGTTGAGTGTACCACTATGTGCATGTTTTGCCAGTGTCACACCAAGGTAACGGGTATTTCTGCTTTTTGTCCTGGCTAGCTCAGTGTACCATCCTTTGGAGAGTAAGCTCCACGAACATACCATCTGTAAGTTGCAAGCGTTGTTTGAGAGGTATTTATCTATTTGGATTTGTGCTTTTCTTCCCCTAATATTCATCTAATAGCTCAGCAAACCGCAGGTTTCCTTCCTCAGAATTTTCTGTTTGTCCATAGTTGTCTTATTTCTCCTTTATGCTTCCTCGCCTCTGATTATTCTTCAGGCGCCAGATGCGCTCCAGGTTCCCATTGCTCTCCCCTCTCTGATCCCACACCTCTTCCACCATCACCCAGTTTCTCGGAACAGCTTCTTCATGTGGATAAACATGTGTGTATCATGCAGAAGAGCAAAGTCAAAGGGAAAATATGATGACGAAGTCAAACAATTTAAATTCAGTAAGGACTGCCAGCAGCCTCATTTTGCATTCCCACATGCACATGGCTGATCAAGCTGCTGATAATTACACGATCAGGTTGTTTTATTCACAAAACCCTTCCTTGTTCCTTGGACAGGATGTGATTCTGGGTGTGAGTCAGGGCTATGTATTGAAGGAAGCACAACTTGTCTAAGACAGTGTTAGGGATGTTTCTGGCGCTCTAAAATGAAAAGAAGGCCACAATCAGGTATGATGGGTGTGCTGAGAGGACTCAGGTAATTTGTGCGGGAGCGGCATTCACAGAGGGAGCTCAGGAGAGAACCTCTCTGGCAGCTGATGTCACACTTAGAGGTGTCCGATAAAGGCCATGCTCTGAATGAAGGGAATAAATGGAAATTGTGATTAATAAGAGCTTTGTTCCAAGCTGGGACATCGGGAATTACCTGCACTCATTTCAGGGAGACGGGGTGTTTGTGCAGGGCAGGGGGGTGCAGGTGGTGGTGCTCAAACTCCAGCCTTTTCCACCCCCGGCTGGGACAAAGCCTCTGGAGAAAGCAGATGTTGTTTACGAGGGTGGTCCTTGATGTCCTGTTGAACCCACGGGTGTACTAGCCCACGCACTGCTCTGAAATGAGCCAGGTGACAGACCTGACTTTACTACGAGGAGAAGCCCTGGTTGTTCAGAGGGCTGGAGCTCCTCTGCTATGGGGACAGGCTGAGAGAGTTGGGCTTGTTCAGCCTGGAGAAGAGAAGGCTCCGGGGAGACCTTATAGCACCTTCCAGTGCCTGAAGGGGCTACAAGGAAGCTGGGGGGGACTTTTTACAAGGGCCTGTAGTGACAGGACAAGGGGTAACGGGGTTAAATTGAGAGTGGGGAGGTTTAGACTGGATATCAGGAAGAAATTCTTCCTGGAGAGGGTGCTGAGGCACTGGAAGAGGTTGCCCAGAGAAGCTGTGGATGCCCCATCCCTGGAAGTGTTCAAGGCCAGGCTGGATGAGGCTTTGAGCAACCTGGTCTAGTGGAAGGTGTCCCTGCCCATAGCAGGGGGGTTGGAACTGGATGATCCTTAAGGCCCCTTCCAACCCAAACCATTCTGTGATTCTGTGATTTTATGACTGCTGTTTTGCGCATCAGCTGGTAACGCCGTGGCATCCCCGGCCCTCCACTCCCAGGACGGGCCTTCTTACTGCTCTCCTGCCTTCTTGCTTTCAATGCCTGGACCAGAAATCATTTTCTTAGCCCTAGTCCTGCAGACCAGGCAGTTGTCAGCTGTGCCAGAATCAACTTCAGTTGTGAACAGGAAGGCTGAAGTAAAATTCCCCGTGAAACCTTTGGGTTTGGAATGTTCTGAATAAAGTGTCTGCCTTCACAAATGTAATGTCTTTTGTTAGGCTTGGGGCTTTTTTGTTTTTGTGGGTGAAGTGCTGAGGCAAGAAGGATGAGATATGAGCATGTGTATCACTGACCCTTAAGTTGCCATCCTTTCGATGTCATTTACTCTTGTTACAGATATTTAAAACCCTATTACGTTGATCTATTAGTATTTACTGAGACTAATGTTGGAGTTGAGTGTGAGAAGAAACAAGCCGGTGTACCTGGACCCTTCTTCTACCGGAGCTTGCACTGGCTGCCACACACACCTCCAACCTCCCAACACAACCATTGAATCCATCGCTTGAGGGGGCTTCAGCGCTCAGCCCTGTCGTGAGTGCATGAGGAGATGTGACATCACTCCACAATTTGTCTCCAAACTGCTGAGAAACACTTTCCCTGGGATACCGCCCCACGTCCCCGTGCTTACGCGCAGCCGAACGGTGTATTTTGATAGCAAGCGTGCCCTTTACCTTCGGCTGCCACCCAAGATGGAGAAGTAGGAAACAAGTTTATAAACTGCCACGTGTGTGAGGAGGGGTAGTGCTGTATTGACTCTTGCTCCTGTGGTCGGTGTGACAGCGTGCACGTTGAAGTGCGCTCTGAGCAACGCGGGCGCAAGGTGAGTCAGAGAGCAATGTACTCATGTTGCACGGCTTCCTTATAAAAAGTGTTAACCACCCAGAGAACGACATCGAGCCTGTCATTTCAGGGCAGAAATTTCAAGCTTGCAAGCAACAGGTGTCCCTGCAAAACACTGGATCCTTCGGGAGAAACTGGTCTTTAAATACCCGAGTGACCGCATTTGTTTTGGTGGCAGGTCACTAAGCAACCTGCACAGCACCAAGAAAATACAGCCTCAGCAGTGCTTCCTGCTACAGTCGGCACCTTCAGCATCGAATCCCTGTGCTGTGGGGTTTATCCACAGGAAAATGCTGGGGGCGGATACACAGCTGTGACAGTGGTTTCAAGTGTTAGTTAAAAAGCAGGTACACAGGTTGAGAGTAAGGTGGTTGTTTTAAAATCATATACAGTATTGTCAGTGTTGCTAGCTAGCATGAAAATGGATTAATAGTTACAAAAAATCCATACGCAAATGTAGTGGTTTGAGCGCAAAAATGACTCTTACCTGAACACTGCTAGAAAACGTATTTTTGTTGCAAAAATTGGAGGCAACCAAACTGGCTGAAAAAGTGCTAGGGAGGAAAGAAGGGACAGTACCTTTCAGAGGCTGGGTGTATGTGAAGTACAACAGTGCACACCTCTGTGACTGAAACCCAAACAAACTAGGTGGCCTCACCCAGTTGTTCCTCAGCAAGCTCAACCTCAGCATCTGTCATACCCGACTGTTGCATCAGTCACATGAAATTTGGTTTGGTGAAGCCAAACAAGTGGGTCATTTGTCATTACAAATATACATCTTTTTTTATCAACTTCTTGTATGGTGTTATGGGGACATCTCCCCCGAAATAAATATCCCCATGGCCTGTGCCCATGACATTGGAGTCATCTCTTGCCCTTTGCTGTCCATGACGGAGACACCTCCTTCAGAAACCAGTGGCTACAGGGTGCATGCCATAACCCAGACCAGGGCATGCCCTTACTTTTGTTGATAACAAGACTTGCTAATGCTTCTAGCAAGCAAACTATCTGGGAAGTGTGAGGTCTGTGCAATACCAGTTTCTGGCTCTCCTTCTCTGATAGGAGTGAGCTACCTCAGGGTATGATCTGGCCTCAGGCTATATGAATAACAGGAGGGAGTAAACCATAACATCGAAAATTATCCAAGGAAACAGGGTGAAAAAGCATTACGGAGCCACTAAAGAGCACCTGGGTAGTAAAATGAATTGGCAGGAGTGGGAAGGCTGGGCGTTGGGACTGACGGTACGCCCGGTCACGGCTCCGCGGTTTTCTTTTGTAACTGGAGGAGCGGCCCCTGTGTAATCCTTCACGCTGAATTTTCTGCTTCACTTCCTCTATGTCACAACCTCAGAGTTGCCATAGCATGTTTTAGCATGTCTGCGTTTGATAAAATATAAGTTACTTGTGTGTGGAGACATCTGAATGGGAAGGAGTTGCTTGATGCTCCCCGCTCCCCTGAACAACGGCAGGACATGTGCCCCCAGTGAAGCGTGTGATGGACGTGAACCGAGAGTGATGCTTGGCCAAAAGCTTGTGAGGAAGCAACGCCTGTTTCATTTCCAAGGAACACTGGTTTCAAAGGAGATTAAAATCAGGTATCAATTGGAACTGACACAGCAGTTTTACAAGAAAACTCCAGAAGGATGAGTTTGTTAGGCAGACAAGTGTTTATCTGGCATTGACTACATTTCCATATTGGTTTAAGACCAATTCCTGAAATGTATTTCTTACAGCTCACCTCACCCCCCCAGCAGCACAGTCACTATTTGGCGAGAGGGACTAACATTTGTGGCGTGGTATAAGGGATAAAAGATTAGATTAAGCGTCTCTGACAGTGCAGCTGCTTGGTTACATCGCCTGCCTCCCCCATCTACCACAGTGGTGTTTATAACAGCTCTCTGGTTTACGGGTCTATACATTGGTTTATGCCGACTATCTTCACACTGCCAGCAGCCCACTCAGCTCTAATCTCCTCAGGTCCTGTTGTCTGGTTACGACTGAATTGTTGCTCACAAAATCCTTAGGAGGACGGCAATGCCACAAACAGCCAACACGTAGACCTTTTCTCTGACCCCTTCCCTTTTCTCTCACTCTCTCCTTTTCAAAGTTCACTTGTTTTACAAGCCTTTGGGAACAAGGGTGCACCATGGCCAGACAGAAACATCACCGTCGTAGTGGTGGCAGCTCAGCTGAGAGGGGAGGACCAAGCCGCGTGCGTTCGGGTACTGCAGCATCCGTGCAGCGCAGTCTCGCCTCTAGAAGCAAAGGTGGGAGCTGGCAATCCCAGCTGCCCTCCCGGCTAACCTCGCAGGGCTGCGGTGCGAGAACTGCTGATTTAGCGCCACACCAAGTGCGGAGGCCATGGGAGGGAACCACCCACCTTGTGAAAATACCATTTACAGATTCACAGATTTACATTTACAATTATGTTCACTGAAACACCCAAGAGGCAGAGTGGGTTATCTTGCTAGCAGCAAGATCTGCCAACCTCTAAGGAGTTACTCAAGTCCATTAATTTCAAATGCATTTACTTATTTTGTGTGTCTCAGTTTATGCATCCCTGGGTTGGAAAAGCGAAGCAGTGGGAACTCAGGTTGTTCAACAGCTGTGGAAAGAGAGCCTTGGGCATTGCAAGCTGGGCAGAGGGAAAAAGGAGATCCCTGAGAATGATGAACTGAGTTGATGCCTTGCAAAAATTTGAAGATATTAGAGGTTAAACAAATTCATGGCTTCACTCTGCTTAGTCTTGATGTTATCCTTTATTAGATTAATAGTGCTGAGGGCTTAGTAATCCTGGGGATCGCTGTTCTTCATAAAGAGAAATAAACCAGCAGATTTTTAAAATAAATACGGTTCAATGTTCATTGCAGAAGGAATGGAAATAGTGCTGGACTCGTATCTTAAATCTGACACGCTCTTTTCTTGATGATTCCTTGCAAATCCGTTTGTTTCTTGAGTAGGAGTGTTTGTTGGATGGTCTTGCGGGGAATAACGCTGAGAACCAGATGAGAAAACATGTGATAACTTCAGCTCGTAGAAGTTTTCCTTTAAAGGAAAAATCCTGCCGTTGATGCACATAGGATGTTCTGATAAGTGCATCAATGGAGGAAGAATTGGCGTGTGAAATGTTCCACAGGCTCGGGAGCACGTCAGTGTCTGGTTTAGTAGCTTACGCAGAGGTGCCATCAGGATGCGGCCGGGCACGTGTGGGCCCTTTGCTGCAACCTGGGGGATGCTCTGCAATGCCTCGGCCTAAGTGCCCCCTGCAAGGCAGGGCAGGAGCAGCCATGGAGCGGTCAGGGTGTGGGGGTCAGGGACCGCCCCCCAAAGCAAGTCGAGGTCCCTTTGTGCAGTGCCAGGTGTGACTGCCCGTGGGCAGAGGAGATATTCATACAATTTTATGGGGTACCAGTTGTTTTCGGTGTGGTGTCTCGCCAGGAAGGATATCTGGTTACTGCCCTTGTGTAATGTGTTTGCCAGGGTGTTACAGAAAGGGAAGCTGAAAGTAAAACAGAAAGAAAATAACACATATTTGGGGTCAGTCCTTCTGTTTTCTCTGTAATTCTGCAGTGTAAAGGATTTTCCACTGCGGATTCACTTCTGAGGAGTATGATTCCGTTCCCTAAAGAGTATTCTAGAAAAATAATTAATTAATTAATTGTTTGATTGGATAAAGCATTGCATTGTAAAACATGTCCTGAAACGTTACTTAAACTTTAAGCAAGGTGAGATCCCATAGAAACTACGGTTTTGCTTTCCAGGTTGAAATTTTCCGCTCTGTCCTCAGGTGAAAACAGGTGGTGTGGACCTGTTGTAACGGCAGAGGAAGGTGGCCTTGGTAGCAGCAATCTTTTAGTTTCAGACCAGGCACAGAAACCAACTTATCTATGAAACGATTTGAAGTATCTCCAAGGCACGTTGTTACACTTAGAGCAGTGAAACTTCTGAATACAGCCACTGCAGCGTGAAACAACAGGAACAGCCCGGCGCACTACTAGCAAGGATGGCACTTCTTTGTCATCCTTTAGACAATAATTTAACATCTTGGTTAGAAGACAACAAGCCAAGAACCTCCAAAAGGGAGTTGGATTTTGGTTTTTTTTCTTTTTAACAGCAACTGGCTGTAAAACAAATGTAGTAACCTCAAGCTAAATTAAGCAAGTGTTTAGGAGCTTCAGAGTGCGTGAGTTAAATGGAATCTGGGGGCTACATTATCCAGAGATGTTTGTATAAATGCACCTGTCCAGTATGAAAAACTATTACCTGCTTCAGAAGAGCTGAGTTGGAAAATCTCCAGGAAGAGTATGTTTCTGCTGTGTAATGTGCTGAAGAGCAGAATTTCCTTGCTCACGCTCAGATCAAGGCAACTGGAGCCCCGGCACAAGCTAGGGGAGGGGGTGGTGGGCCTGTTGAAGCTGCACCGTCACCAGGAACCGAGCAGTAAGACCCCAGCGTAAGGAGCTGGGGCGCTGGCTGTCAGCGCTGCCCGTGCTGCT
>NW_010232209.1:0-29356 GCF_000690775.1 Eurypyga helias | reverse complement strand
AGGGGTAATGGGTTTAAATTGAATTTAAGTTCAATTCAATTAAACATTAAGTTGAATTCTTCACTGAGAGGGTGGTGAGGCACTGGAACAGGTTGCCCAGAGAAGCTGTGGATGCCCCATCCCTGGCTGTCTTCAAGGCCAGGCTGGATGAGGCTTTGAGCAACCTGGTCTAGTGGAAGGTGTCCCTGCCCATGGCAGGGGGGGTGGAACTGGATGATCCCTTCTACTAGGTCTCTTCCACCCAAACCAGGCTGTGATTCTATGAAGATTAGCTGTGGTGGCTCAGTGTTGGCAAACAGAAAGGTCACACACCACTGGGAATGGAGAATTGGGAATATGAGAAGTCATCAGGTGTATGAAACAGCCACCAGAAAGGGTGATGTAGCCATCATCAGTAGCAATCTCTTGGAGCTCTTTAATAATTTTGCCCAAGAGCTTGAACTGAAGCAGCAGCTTCTTCTTAGTAATCCAGTTGGGAAATAAAGAATTGTGGCTTAGTTTTTACATTTACTTATCTATATATCTAAATGCTTATGTTTATGAAGAAATACTTTATGGCTAGGTATCTATAGAGCTATGTGCTGTAGTATAGATAAACACCTTTAAATTGAAGTACTTCATAACTTTAAATCTTTTTTTCATTATTCATTTTAATATATGCAGTGATTAAAATAAATTCTTCCTACCTGATGTCAACTTTGCAATAAGAAATTTGATTGCAGTGTGAGCTGTAGAAGGAGGATAAACTCTTCCCATGAGCTCACAAGGGAGAAAGATGAGTCATTAAGACACAAGCTGTTCCGTCTTTTAGGACATAATTCTGTTATCAATTCACTGCACACTGTTCATATTCAAAACAAACAGAGTGTCCCCGGAATAAGTTTTATTTTATGTTAAAGCCCTTAACACAGATGGCGTTTGACAGGCTATTTGACAAGACAGGCATCCTAATGGGACGACAGCTCTGGAATTCCTGGTGTTTGGGAAAGAGGGCTCTGTGGCAGGCGTGGTGCGATGTTGCTTCAGGCATTCCCTTTGTAGATGATAAATGTTACTGCACAGCTGTTTGCCCCATGCGGAGATGCACAGCTGTGCTACGCTGGGAAAGGAGTGTCTGCGATGCCGTTTCAGTGGTTGTGCGGCAGATTTTCACCACTTCCCTGTGAAGCCAGCAGAGGGTACTCTTCAGCTTCCAAAAAGTTGCTATATTGCCTGCTTCAGGAGGCCACTGTCTCAAACACACCAGAGAGGGGAGGGGTGAAAAATGTGTTCTCTTTAATTATATGGGCCTGATTGCACTGAAGTAAAACCGATCTACTTCTCTGAATAAATCGTCTAAACTGCATTCTTTCCGAGAGCACAAATAACAGATCTTCTCAGTCATATAAAATAACATCATCTTAGAAACAGGAAAATGCAGGTTGGAAGGGACTTCAGGATGCCTCTCATCCAGCCTTCTGCTGAAGCAGGGTCAGCTGTGAGGTTTGAATAGCTGACTTACCCACTCTTGAAAACCTCTAAGGGCTGAGACCTCACAACCTCCTTTGGCAACAGTCCTCACAGTCAAAATGCTCTTCCTGTATATTCAGGCTGAACCTGTCATGTTCCAACTTATACCTCTTGTCTTCCTGCTGTGCACTGCTGTGCATCCTTGATCTTCTGGCTCTGCTCCTGCCAGTCCAGCCTGGGAGGCTGTTGTCCCTCTCTGCTGCCAGGGCACTGCTGCCTCACGCCTGTCTCGCTGCCCACTGGGACCCCCAGCGCTTTTCCACAAAGCTCCTATCCAGCTCCCAGCCTGTATCATCACAAGGGGCTCTTCCTTCCCAGGTGCAGGGATCTGGGGTTGTCCTTGCTGAGTTTCATAAGGCTCCTGTTAGTCCATTCCTCCATCCTGAATGGATCCCAATTTTCTGTGAATTCTCCTACTTACACTTCCTTTTCATACAAATCAGCTCTTCCACTGCCCTTAATAGAATGAACTGCATGTACAAAGCCTAAAAGTTGGTAGGCTTGTGGATTACAGATTTATGCATAAAGTTACTATAAGCAAAACTACAAAGTTAGGTTAAGGATTTCTAACTTAATCAGCAAATAACAGACTTTTATCTTTTCTTTGAAAAAATAATACTTCAAGAAGAAAAAGAGTCTTTCTTCCATAGCTTACAATCCCTTGTGTGATGTCATAGAGTGCAAGGCACAACACGGTTCACTATACTTGACAGGATGATGTAAATCTCAGTCTAAGTAGGACCTTTATTTTCAAAGGATCATAATCTTTCTCTAAAAACCATATATATTTGTGTCATTACTCATCTGTACAAATACAGTTTGTTTAAAGCCCAACTGTTGCTCTCTCACTGGTTCTCAGTCTTTCCCTCTCTTGGTTGATCCTATTGCCTACAGCTGTATGTTTTCTGCAGATTAGAAGCAAAGCAGTGAGGTAGCTAGAAACACCTGGAACCTCTTCAGGATTCTTGCTGACACATCTGGAGCTTCCAGGATCATCAGAGCACTAATGGAACCACTGTTGTGATCAATCTGCAACCTAGCACCACCTGAACCAGGGGAGTTTTAACGAAATCTGATGACTCACTAGGCACAGTAGGTCAGTGTCACACACTACAGCCAAATAAAGCCTGCCTCTTTCTTCCCAAAACCTTACGGAAGCATACTGGGGCAGTAAAAATGTATGGTTTTGTGAAGGTCAGAGTCTGGTGTACTTCCCCTTTCATTTCATATTTTATGGTTTAATGGTTACAAAAAGTAAGAAACTAGCAAGGAGGTGATTAAGTGCTGGTATATGTATAGACCACACAGCATTCTTGTTTCCTGAAGACAGGGGAGGTCAATCTTCTGTTCCTTAGAGCGATTTTATTTTCCCAACCATCCTCTCTTTAAATATGCAATATTACTATTTTTTAACACTTCTTTGTCACTACTATGAAGACCATTCAAACAGAAGGATAGAATTGCCAAATACAATAATTAGAAATATCATTTCATTTTGACGTGAGCATTACACGTTGCTTCAAATGTAAAATCCTTGTGTTTGTGTTTTATATGTATACATGTGGGTTTTGTTTCGCCTGGTTTGGGCACGCCTCAGAAGAAAGTAAATCCTTGCCAATACATGCATGTACATCCTTATGGAGGAAAGTGTGTAAAGCTTAAGTAGAAAGTACTCAAAGTCAAACATATACATAGCCCTCTTCCTGTTAAGTTAGTGGGATTTAAGCAGAGGTTTAACCAATTTGCTGAATCGAGTAGATCAGCATGGATGCATGCTTGATGCTCTCTCTCCACACAGTAATGTATATGCTTCAATTTAAGGTTATGAATCCCTGCCTCACAAAGAGGAGAAGTGATCGACTGCATCATCCCTTTCAGAGGCCGTATTTCCTAGCTCCCACTGAGCTCCTTCTAGTGCACTTAGCTTCTCGTTTGGGAAGAAGAAAGTAGTCTGGCACACTACACTTGAAAAGATGCTGACCCCTGTTCTACATCTCACACTTCCACAGGAAACATCCATGGTTGTTGAATTTAGCTATATCAGAGCATGTGTTCCAAATCCTGTGAACTTATGTGTCTGTTAACAGCAATTTAAAAACCTGCCAGTTTTCGTAGCATTCTATAAACAAGAATATGTAGTACTTCTGAAGAGTATCTGCTATTACTCTGAAAATAGTATGATATTTACCAGGGAAGTCATCACCAGTGGTAGTACACGCTCCCTATTGGCTTGCATATTATTATTGTAATAATATTTGGGCTTCCTGCAACGTGAAGTAAGAACAGAGTGTTTACAGGAGTTAGAAGCACAGCACTGGAAAGAACCAACTCTATGAGTTAATGTCCTTTGAATAGCAGTTGAATAAACTTCCATGGGAAATTTGTTTATTTCTGAACTTAAAAATGGTTCCAGGAAATACTTGTGCTGTGACAAAGTTTCACTATTCTCTGGGGTAGAGAGGGATTTTATCATGGGATCATGGCCTTCGGAGTTTGCCAGTGAAAAAATGGACGTGCTATACTTTTATTCTGAGTCTTTGTGTTTACAACTGTAAAGAGGAAAAAAATAATCTGTAATTCTGCAAATTAAGCTTGGCAGTTGTATTTAAGATCCCGGGAAAGCCTTAAAAACCTTACAATTCCTGGTAGCAGGTTGAAGGAGGAGCTGATGGGGACTGGTAAAAATAAGCAGTTGTGGGAAACAGTCACTGCTGAGCTTTGTCAATCGCTTCTGCTAATGCTGTTGTCCTCTATAAATAAGCAATAAACATAAGATTTTTAGCAAATCATCCAAACTGTAGGTGAGCTTCACCTGAACAATTATTTTTTTTAAGCCAATGGGAATATATGAAAAAATAGATGTGATGACATGTAGAGCAAAACATAGAATCTTCTGAAAACTAGAATAATCCTGAATATATGGTGAAGATGATGCCAGTGAAATGGAACGAGCAGACCCTTGCCACAGAAGTCATTTCAGTGGCACAGCGACATTTTGCTTTGTTTCTTCCACAGGAAGAGCTGTGGAATACATCTCCAAAGCTTTTTGACTTACACCTGTCAGCAAGGACAGATGACTGATGAATTAAGATGAGTGTTAATGGTCAGCCAGTTGCATCCTGCAAAATAGCAACGAAGATTGCTCTGGGTTTTTCCAGAGACACTTCAGAGGTACCTTTCTGAAAGCACAGGAGGTTCAGATAGCATGTCTAAACAAATCATAGAATCACAGAATGCTTTGGGTTGGAAGGGACCTTAAAGACCATCTAGTTCCAACGCCCCTGAGGGACACCTTCCACTAGACCAGGTTTCTCAAAAAACAGGTTGCTCACATGGGAAATCCATGGGAAAGGTCAGTCTGGTGGAGGGCTGGCAGGGATGAGATTCTTGAGATCTAGGTCCAGCCTTGCTGCAAATTACCTGTGTGATTTTTGGATCGTTTTCTTCACAGAGCTTCATTCTTTGGGCAGGGCTGTACTTGATAGGCTGGCTTGGGGAGTGAAGTAGGAAGGAATATCTCCTAATATAGAGGATGAAATGACTCCAGTGCCTCCCACTGAATTTCTGAGGCCAGACTCAGGAATGGAAAGCTTTCACCTTAAAGAGGAAACTTAGTGGCTTAGTGGCCACCCATACTCAGGGTTATTCAGAGCATCCTCATGGTTTCCAGACTTGTTCTGGAGAACCTGACATGCCCTTGGCAGCCTGGGCTTTGGGTGAACACAGTGGCACCTGGTGCAAACCAACCACCTCTAATGAACACAGGGATCAAAGAGATATTGTGCTTTCTAGTGCTTCTGTGAAATTTATATCACCACAGAAGTGAGAGAAGCACCCAAATACCCCAATGAGACGTGTCCAAAATGATAACTACAGGCTTTGGACTGTGGAGCCTATCTCATACCAGTTCAAACAAAACTGAGAATTAATGTAGATTTTGTAAGGACAGGCAGCTGCATTTTTGGCAAGAATTCAAGGAAAATACAGCAGGGAGAAAAAATTGCTGTTGATTATACAAGGTTCGGTCGTATGGTCATAACTGGGATTTACACAGCTTCTTGTTCAGGGAATCAGCACTTTGCTGCATTCTCACAGCAACAATAAAATAGATGTGCAGAGAAAATGACAAAATGCAACGTGATGAATACATACTGTCCCCAATCCTTGTCTTTTCCAAATGGAAACTAATGAATTTTTCCTTTTTTTCCCTAAAAAGTACCAGTTCTAATAAAAACAAAACTTGTTAGGGGATGGCATTAACAGCAGGACAAAATGCTCTTTCTTCTTAGCAAAACGAACTTTTTCTTTTGAGAACATGTGTCAAGAAATACTAAACTTCATGAAACTTTTTTAACCTCTCATTCTTTCATAGTGAGTGATGTATCTCCTGGTGACAAATGATGAATGATTTTGTAGAATACTTGTTTCTGCTAGCAGGAGTCACAACATATTTTCCAGGATAAAAGCTCTTAGATAGTGATTTCTGTTTAAAGTAGAAACTGATTTTTTAGGATCTCTACTGTAGTGGAAAACACTGAAAGCGGAGAAAAGGAATTTTTATTATTTTCCAGCTGCAAAAGCAGTTTATGTTGTTTTACTTGGATGGCTCTTCTTCAGCTTCAGTTATGTACAAACATTTACCTAATTAGTTAAGTTGTACATGCAGGCAGGAGAGAAGTTGAAGAATGCTTTCCGCCACCAAACAGATTTTGGAGATGACTGCTGATACTGATTAAGTGATGCTGGGAATAATTTTTTCTGGCCAAATCCTTGGCTTTCTTCACCCCCTCCTTCTGCACCTGCCGCATTCCTCCCCACTCCCTCCTTGCTTTTATCTGCAGCCTCTCTCCTTCCTCAGATCACAGCTGTCCAAAGGCCTGTGCTCCCTGCTTACATTTTTTCCGCTCTCAGTCTCAGCTTACTTCACTTTTGTTGGCATCTAAAGAGACGTATCAGCTGCTTTTCTTCACCAGCAAAATCCCAGGTGATCCCCAGGGATTCAACACCGCGGAAGGGATGGGACCGGTCAGCAGGTAACTAGCTCAAATTGTGCAGCCAACCCTGCCATTCTGGGGTGTCACTGCAAGTAAGGTGTGACCATCGCTGTGATCAGTGGGAGATTTGCCTACAGCTTTCAACTGGACTGTGACAGAGACTTTAGAGTGCTGAAAATGAACGAGAAAAACCAGAAACCTTTCTGCCAGTCTTTTAAAGAGATCTGTTGCAAGGAAAATACCCTAGTCATTGGGAACTCTTTGGTACTGGAGTAAATGGGCTTTCAGAAAGGAACAAAAGCTCAAAAAAGAAAGAAGGGAAATAGATTTTCTCTAAATACTTGATTCAGAGTATTAGATAATAGAGTAACAGAGAAAACTATGTAGTCTGGTTCTCTCACAAAGAAAAATCTCAGACTCCAAAGAAATGCAAGAATGGGGGTTAAAAAAAGGAATAAATATCAACTATTGAATAGTAAAGGGGTTTTCTTGCCCATATGTAAGAAAAATCAAAGTATCTTCGTACACGAAACTCTCACATAAATAGTTCTTGCAAATAAGGACCGAATTACGACTGGTGGCAGGAATTTGGATGATACCGGCAACTGCATCTCTGGGCCCACAGGTGCTGAAGGCCTCTGAAAACCCCTCTTCTCCCAAAGCACTAGGCTGGGGTGGCTGGAGATCTCTTGTCACAGTGCCAGTCCACATGAGGTGCTTCACAGAGATTGAGTTGTTTATTATGAGTGTATACTTTCTCTACAAGGTTTAAGCAGTACTGAGCAGGGCTGGCAGCATGTTTATACACCTTAACCAAAGCCTAGTGGTTCGCTGGGTAAAACTGCAAATAAAAATACTTATGTAACCATTGTCCAAGTAAAATATAGATAATATTTTTGAACACAAAGGTTGTTACCCATTAGTGAATAAAATGCTGTTTTCTTGATGATGATTTCTTTTTTTGGATGTGTCAGTGGCTTAATGCAAAGTTAAACTATTATATCCCTGATGAATCTGAGAAAACAAAGTAAGCAGCAGTCAGCAAACAAAATCAGTCCCTCCTTTTTTAGAAATTTATAGTCTATTGTCTTGCAGGGAGGCTTAATTTGGCTTGAATTAGCAGAAATGTCATTGTAATGGGTATGCAGTGATGGAAGTCAAGTCTGGCTGTGAAGTACTGCACCACTTTGAATGCAGGTTATCACAGATTAAGGGTGTGAATGAAGCTTGGATGAAAAAGCACTATGGCTTCAGCATCATCATATATTTTTCAAGGCAGATCTGCATTGCAGTTTCACCACGGAAAAGAACAGAAAAATGTGTCCTTTTTTTATTGGAAATAGTTCTTCTGGCAGACTGAACACCCCTCAGTGAACAGACGGACATATTTTATAAACTCTGGTTCATCACATTGGTAAGAATTTATGTCTGCAGAAGTGTTATGGGACAGAACAGTGATAATTAATCCCAAATCCCATTGGTTGTATAGTAGTTTTAGTGTTATGCTATGTTACTAGTAAGTAGCATGCCGTTTCTCTAGGGTGAGGTTTCTCGTTCAAGGAGTAAATTTTCAATGTAAGATTCTATTGTTATGCTGGTTGAGTATGCCTACCAATTCAGTAAATTATATTTCTCAACCTTATTTTCCATTATTAATGAAATAATTTGCTATTCAATTATCATTGGTAATAATTGTCTTTGAAAGTCTGCTTTCTGTACCAATTTTACAGTTCCTCCAAAAATGATAAAAAATGTAATTATGGGGGACAGTTTATCATAAGTCATCAGCTGCCTTAAGTATCAATCATGACCTGACTTGTATGTTGCAATGAATTTATTTGGTATTTGTGCTAACACCTGCTTAGTACCTTCAAAGTCTTTCAAAAGAAATCATAAATTTTCTGTGTGTCCAGCTTTGTGTACATGAAATTTGTGTTGTCCAGCTGTGGTAGCTTTTAGGGCTACCTAGGAATTCTCTGCTCCTCAATCAAGACTCTCCAAAAATCCTTTTCAAATGTTGATGTCATATGTAGTTTACTCTACAATATGAAGGGTGCACTGTGTGATAAGATGTCCGTGTATAGCCTTACTGCCAGGGTTGTTTGAAAGAGTCAAGAGATGCCAGGCACAGTGCTCAGGGACTCCTCAGTGTCGATGTCTTGGCTCTGGATCAACACTCATGTCCAGCACTGACCCACCTGCATGCTGGCTGTGAGCTCCTTTCAGAGCAGAGTCATGGGGACCCCAAGCCAGCTTTGTCTGTGGGCAGCAGCAGAGTTTCAGAAATCTTTATGAGTGTTGAAGAACTTAATTCAACACCAAAACCTTCTGATTCAGAAGCTCTAGGCAGTTCCTGTGGTCTAGGTTACACTTAGCTCCAGGCTATGTGAGTCTTGATTTACCTGTCAGGGCAGCCAGGTATTTCCTTGGCATAGAAGCCACCAAAATTGATTTTGATTCTGCATAGCAGCAGCAGAAATTTGTTCCATAATTAAATAAATACTCTTAGGAGCAGGTCTCAGCCTGCTAAATTTGAAGTAACCTATGTGCTGTTATGAACTCCTTTGGGAGTCACTTTGGCCTCTTGCTGGGATGAAGTTGATGGAAATAGAAAAGGACATCGCGGTTACCCAAATGCTCCTCACTGTGGAAAGGCTGCCCACTCCTTAAACTCATGGCAAGCTGAACCTTTCCTCATGAGGCCCTTGATGCTAAATGTGTCAGTCGAACCCCATAAATGGCCCCTACCCACTGCCCGCATGAGCGTCCTCAGTCAGAAATAGATCCCTGTATTGCAGAGCTATTTTATAGGGTAGCGTTAGGAATAAAGTAATGAAAACTCCCTGTGAAATGCTGGAGACTCATTGCTTATACCCAAACAGAACAGGAAATTACTTCCTTCTCAGGATATACTCCTTTCCTGGACTTACAGCTTGGCAAAGTGAGGTGGCCTCTCAGTGAGACAAGAACTTGGTGAAATACAGGAGAAAAACAGATTGTTAGTTCTCTTAGACCTCAGAGTAATTAAACTATACTGGCAAAATGCTGTCTGTGGTCATGTCACCCAGTACTTGCCAAGTCTTCATTTAAAAAAAAAACCAAACAGTAAAATATCCAGAAGACAATTAGATTCTTGCAGAATATAGAAATTCATCAAACATAACCCACAAAAGTAACTGAAACCACCTGTTTCCACTTCCTCCCAAAAAAAGAGAGTACCACAATGTATAAAGCGCAGAGCAGTGAAGGCAGCAAGCCATGAAGATGAATCATGGCAAAGACAGCCACACAGAGTTTGTTTGGCAGGGAATTGGCATATCCCCTTCTTTTTCACTTTAAAACCAGGCATTTGTATTCACTATCTTTTGTATAGCTTCAGCCTGCTAGACAACAAACCTCACCTACTAGAAACCTGGCCTCAGATTATCTGTACTGCAGAATTTTATTTTTAGGGTTCTTTCCAGGCTTTATATCGAGTCTTGTTTAGTTTGGAATCTAATGATGAAAGCAGTCACGGGTTCTCACTGAAGAGCACAAAATACTTTTTATTCTCACTCCAGCTGAGGAGGTAATGAAAGCTGCCATTACAAAACCTTCCATTTCTTGTGGTCTCCTGCTTAGGTGCAAACGATACCGGTGTTAAATGGTGCTTTACCCCGTGAGCGCCCTGTCAGTTCATGTTGACTTCATCTGTGCACTCACTGAGTAGCTCCCACCGCTGTCCAGCTGATGATGCATTCATTCTGTGTGGTCTCCTGTTGCTGACCGATGATGAGATGTTTTGAAACTTTACTCTCCTCACACCCTTCAAAACGCTATAAAGAACATTTTTGGGTATTGAGTAGATAGATGTCATTATTACTGCTGCCTTTTCCAAGACAATTCAAACACTTGTTTTCAAAAATGCCAGATTCTGTTGTTTCACATCATATACAGCCTTTGCCTTATATACAACAGGTATCTTTACTACTGTGTTCCTAAAACTGCAACCGTTTGTTGCACTAATATTTAAAGCCACTGTGTCTCCAGGTATCAAGACCTCATTACTTAGACCCTTTATTTTTTGTTATTTTAATTAACTTAATGGTATGAAATAAGTAAAAGAAAAACAGAAAAACCTTTGTCATTGTAATTGGACAAATCCTCAGCTGGCAAAATTCAGCAGTTACATCAGTTTATGGGATGAGGCATTCAGATGGTGGACACATTGCTTCTGAGAAGGCTGTGTGCTATATGCATTATGTATATAATGGTTTGCTGTATAATAGCTGCTAAGTGATCATTAGAAAAGCACTGTTAACAATTCAGATAACATTAAGTATAATGTACTTTTGCACTTCTTGATCTTCCTTTCAAATGCAATTATGACATCCTTTGATTGACATTTATGTTGTCAACACTCACTCTACAGCACACATAGTTAAATAAGCATTAATGCTATAAAATCTGGTTTTAATATCTGCTTGAAAACCACAGTTCTTCAGCCTGCTTTGTTACTGTAGCACTGGTATGAAGTAGAGATGCAGGAACTTGTTGTACTAGGTGGTAGAATGAATTTGTGATCAGATTCCCCAGAGCTGGTTTCCCCTCAGTCCCCCTGTAACACGAAGGTGACTCAACAGAGTTGGTAGCTAATGCAGCTACATAGAGCGGGTTTCTTTGGTGTCTCTTTGCGGTTCTGTTCAGGTTTCCCTGGAGGGACAAAGCAGCCCAGGAACAACAGTGAAATGACATATGCTTGAACTAGGAGCACATGGCATCTGTAAAACCTCCATCCTTAATGGCTTGGCAGTGGATCATTTGGGAATTAGGGATGAAAGCAACAGATGTTATGCATTCAAGCACCTGGATAAAGAAATGAAACCCTGAAAACTACATATATTATTTTGACAAAGCGAAAGGGTGAAACTTACATTTGTCTGTGATGTTCCATCCTATTCAGATAAGGTGCTGTTTGTTTTTAAATGGAAATATGGCTTGGCATAACATGACAAAACCATAAAGGCCCTTGTGGCCATGTTACATCTGGGTCAGATGTATTTGATGTTCTTACTTTGATCTCCTGTGTAATCAGTGTGTTTTCAGCTTAGATCTTGAATCCACATCTCTTGTAAACAAGAACAATTCCCAGACGTTTTGATCTGCAAAATGACTCATTCTTCCACAACTCTACTCCAGGATAGCAGAGACAAGTGGTTCCTGTTCCTAGGGGTTTCTTTGGCATGCTCCTCTGAGACATATAACGCTCTCTCCTAAAAAAATTAAAGGGGCTAAACAAGGTCTCTACTGGATCTATTGGAACTTTTTCTATGACATTCTTCCCATGGCTTTCCTTGGGATTTTAAAAACTTGGATAAAGTTCCCGACGGTGATTGGATTCACTGACTGCATTGCCTGGGACTTGTTTGATAAGGAAACTGGGACTGTAAAGTAAAAAAGGAAATAATGAATGGTATAGAGGTTGATGGATTGTGAAGGAAGCAAAGAAACTGTGGACAAGGACCAGGAAGATGCAAGATGAAGTTGGCCAGAGGGAGAACACAGACAGCAGAGCTAGCAAGAACTTGGTGATAGGTGGAGCTTTGAGATGGGCTTGGCAAGGACATGAGGACAAGGGCATTGTGACTGGCTGAGGAATTTGAAGGAGAAATTAGAAATCTGAACTCCCCAGATCAAGACCTGTGGGTAGGAAGAAGTGATGGGAGATAGATGGATGAAAGGGGACCCAGTGTATGTGAAGTTGTCCAGGGTCTGGCTTGAGGTGGGAAACAGGAGCAAGCCTTGTGGGCAGGGATGCAGATAAGGCAACACTGAGGTCAGGCCACAGGGAGAGGAAGTCCTAGCAAAAATGGATGAGAAATGGCAACCACTAAAAACATACTCTTCACCACTCCTGACCTTCATCATTCATCCACACCTACCACTTTTTGTGGTACAAACTGTCAAAATGTCCTGTTCTTTTCAGAGCTGGTGAAAATCTCTCACTCTCTTCTATGAATTTAAGGGGTTAGGTTCCAAATTAAAAAAATGTACATTAGCCTTATTAAAAATGTGAGGGTTCATTTCAGTTCAAAAAAGATATTTTTTCTTTGAAGGCTTATAACCATTTTGAAAAAACATTTTCTTCCACCTGTCTCTATCCCATTCAACCTGCGAATACTAAATAAGATATGAATCTTGCTAAAAATAGGATGAGATCATGTAAGCAAAGACAATTCAGTGCATTTACAGAAGTCTGGATTACAACAAACCTTCTTGCTGGTGCATTTTGACTATTCAAATCACCCTTAATAGTATTCTTTTCAAACACATTTTTCTCTTACTAGATAGAAACATACCTAATATACTGAGACATTACACATGATTTCTATTTCTGCCTGCCTCCTCTATTGTGCTTCTTTTGCACGATATACTCAGAATAGTGGGTTGTAGCTGTGAACTATTTTCGGCACGCAAATGCTATAGATGTGAGCAATGGATCATGTGTTAGAGACGGGAGGATTCTGCAGAAGATATCTGATTAGGTGCTATGAAAAGAATATCACTCATGAATAATGTGAAATGCAGCAGCTTCTCAGGACAGGAAGGCATGAAACCCATTTGCATGTAAGTAAACAGAAACAGAAAACAGTGGTGCGTTTTTCTAATTGATGGGTGCCCTCCGCCTTCTAAACTGCTTATTTTGACACAAAGTCACTACACAGGCATAAATCTTATTTTTTACTTTGGTTTCCCAGTTAAATTTATTTGTTTCTTGCCTTTCCTGAGCTGGAGGGAAAGCACATGTCTATGTGTCCTTATCTCATTTCTTCCATTTCTTGTGTTTTTTACCTGAAAAGCACTTGCTGAGAGCCGTGCCAGAAAGCTGGCTGTGGTGTGTCAGCCCTGAGTTGTCGGCAGCTGGCTATCCGAGATCTGCAGTGTCCAACGGGGTCACAGAATTCCAGGCTGATGAGTTTCCCTGCCGTAGCTTTCACATCATGCACAAACACGTGCTTAAAATACGCTGCGTGGGTCACAAGAAGGCACTCCTGCTGCCCTTTCCTGGGCTACAGGTGCCGCTGGCTCGTTGTGTCATTTTTAGCTTTTGGTTAGAAAACTGCTGGGGTTTATTAAGAGATGCTGGGAGTTTCCCTGGTGTTTTCCGTTGGAAAAACCTACATCCTGTTATTGGGGTGCTTTTCCTCTTCCCTCACAAAGTGAAAGAAGGCTAGGAATGTGATGTTTATCTGTTCCAAACTCTTTCTGGCTCCTGTCTGTCTAGAGAGCGAGTGCCTAAATAAAAAGGAAAAGCTATCTGGTAGGGTGTTGGTTGAAAGACCAACACAGAGCGAATGGCACTAAGAAATGTATGTGTACATGTAAGTATATGCATGTGTATAAATGTATGAAACACTGTGTGATTGATCCTAAAAAGCCCTGTCTTCAGGCCTAAAACATTTATATTCTTAACCGAAAATTTCTTGCGTATGCCTATCTTTACCTATTTCTATACAACATATATGTGAGCGTGTATGTGTTGATGTCACTGCATCACATGCGCCGAGGTGGGCCTGCCCTTTGGTCTC
The DNA here is from genome assembly GCF_000690775.1 of Eurypyga helias. Lineage (NCBI taxonomy): Eukaryota > Metazoa > Chordata > Aves > Eurypygiformes > Eurypygidae > Eurypyga > Eurypyga helias. Next base: position 15,285 of record NW_010232209.1, on the reverse strand, counting down.
TGTAAAATGCTGGTGAGGTTTCCCTGGTGTCAGAGCGCGGCTAGAGGGGACTCTGTGCAGAGAGGCTGCATTTAGGGGCTTTTGAGCACAGGCTTTCTGTTACTAATACGCCTTTGTTTAATGTTTCCTTGCCAGGCCTGGCCTGTGTCTCCGATAAGTCCGGCACAGGCAGGAGGCAGGTTGTGCCTGGAGCTTTCCCTTTCACCCAGTTGGATGGCAAAGGGCGTGGGACGGTGTCTCTAGCAGCGGCTCTGTGGGTGAGAGGCTGGATGCGGAGGAACGCTGCTGACGCCACCGCGGGAGGGAGGGTTAGCCCCCAGACCCCTGCTGCCCACCCTGGACTTCATATTCCTGAGTTTTACAAGTGCTCGAGCTATGTGTTTGGTATGAGACTGCTGGATTCACAGAGAAACCTGGTAAGAAAATCAAACCTCTTCAGGAAAAGTTTGATCCATACACCTCCCTGACTCCTGTTTCCATAACACTGAGCTAGAAGTGTTTTCACACTTGGTCACACAGTGATATTTCTCTAAATGATAAAGAAGTCACTATTTGGGTTTCTATGAAAAGGAGAAAGCTTAGAATATGCGTTCATTATCTAGATGTATTTGAGATATAGCAATCCTTCATACACTTAGGACGTTTATTCAGGAAGAGTCAGTGGATAAAGCAAGCCTGGACAATAAGCAAGGAGCTGAGACACCTGCTTCATGTTCACTGTTGCTTCTGTGTCCCGTAAGTTTATTACAGAGACCTGCGACAACTTACAAGAATAGACACATGTTGATGAAACGCTTGTGCTTCACCTGGGGCAAAAAGAAGGCCTCTGAGCTCAGAGGTGTGGTGGTAACAATACTAATACCATTTCCATTTATTTTCGGGGTAAATACTAGCATCTTCCCTTCCTGAGGCATTCTCTATTACAGCTGAGTACTGTGCCAAGTCTCTGGCATATGGTCCAGAATTGTCAGAAGCCCTCTCACCCTCCCAATTCCTCATGGCTTGCTTTACTGCACTTCCATGGTATATCATTCCCTCAAAGCTACCCAAGGCTCTCAAATGCCTTGAAAACTTCTGAGAGTAGTCCTGTTTGAAGGCCAGTGGAGTTCATTAGGAAGGTTTCACTGACTTCAGTTAATTTGGACAAAGCTTCCATCCTGCTCTAAAAGCTGTAACCTTTGTCCTATATTTTTCAAGCATTTGTGAGGTGGAGAAGCATGGTGATTAGCTTGGAATAAGCTTCCAGCTGTGTGAACCATCACATGTACTGCACTAGAGTACCTTTCATTTATACAAGTGCCTGAGCATGTAGCAGTCGACTCTCAAAGTCTCGGCCGAAGAGCAAAACCAAGGGCTAGGCTCCTAGAGCACCCTCCATGCTCTCAGAGCCTACTGGAGATGTGTTTGCTTACAAAATCAACCTGATGACTTCTTCATCTGAGCTCTGGATCAGTTTGGTCCATGTGATGGATGAGGTGTCTGACCTTTCAAAGGCTTTCAAAGGCTCTGGCATAATTATGGGAGCACACGATGTACAGTGGCACTGGGTTGGAGATCCCAGCCAGGAGCTGGCTGAGCTGGTATGTAGGAGCCTCTCTGCTGGAAAAAGGAATTCATAAGCAGGGGTACTAATTCTCTTTGGTTTGTGCATCTGTACTCTGAGATATATTCAGAGAAACAAACACACTAGAGAAATCTGCAAGATACTTTAGTAACTTCTCAGAAACCAGACTATATAAAAAAATCAGCTGGAAATCCCTTTTCTTAACAAAACAAAACAAAACAAAAAAGGCAGGCAACGGCAGGTCAAAAGTGCAAGTCATTGTAGAAGGCAGTGAGTCCAGGAAGGGGAAAGTGAAGACAGCCTAGAGGCAGCACTTTTAAAAGCAGTAAGAGAGGGAATCCCCTGAGTTCCAATTTGTAAGGAAGTGTCAGGAGGCAGGAAGCAAGTCCTATGGTTCAACCACAGTGAGAAACAGGGCTTTTGTGGCTTTCTGTGGTCACTCAGGGTCTCTGTGAGGTGACTTGATGTTTTAAGGACTGTTGGTGATTGGGGTGAATCACTCAGCAGGAGAGTGAAAACTCCAGTCGTCTGGACCACACCCTGTCCTCTTGAATCCCTATGGAAATCTGCTATTCCCTGCGTGTTCAGGGAATCCAGGTATTGTCATTTTCTCTTTCCTGACAGTGCCTCTGAGGCATCATCAGTGTGGTGGTGGCTTTAAGCTTACACCAACCACATTATGAAACAGCTTCCGAGTAACCAGGATGTGGTAAAAAAGCTTCAGCCCCTGGCTTTGAGCAGGTGATTAAGTGCTTTATAGCCCATGCTCTGCACACCAGACCCCATCCTACTCATATCCACACTAAGCAACATACACCATTTCCCGTTTTTCACTTATTTATCTTTGCGAGTTTTTATTGGGGTGGGTTCTCTGCTGCTTGGTTACAGGTTTGTTTTGGACTGTGAATAATTGTTTCAGTTGGTTTCTTGCTTGTTTGGCCTAACTGATCTCATTGATTTAAAATAAATTAAAAGAAGAAATACAAATGAGTATAAGAAAGAACCAAAGATACTGCAGAGCAGGTTGTTTTTAATGTCCTCATTTCCACTTGCTCTTTGACTTTGCTCTGCCATGAAGGGCCAGCCGTCAGTGTTTGTATCTGCGCACACACACACACACACGCACATATACAATGAACTCTTTCATAGCCAGTCTTTACCAGTAAATGGCGAGTAATGCTGAGTGCCTGCTGCTCTCCTGTTCGTACAATTAGCTCGGATTTGAGCGTACATGCTTTTGAATGCTGCCCGTAAGGTGCTTCGTGACCTTGGGTGTCACACAACAACCCTCTCCTGTCCAATGGTTGAGTACCAAGTTGCTAGAGCATCTCTGTGTGAAGTGGATTTCAGACTCTCTGGAAAAGACGCTTATTATTCCAAAATTCCTTATAAGTATGCTCCAGTAAATGTTCCCTTTAGTTAAGAAAAGGGTATGAAAGGCTTCACTTAAGAGTATTACTGAGGTCGTGTAGCAGTGAAAAATGTGGGAGCCCACGGATTTGTTTACAGCAGGTTTTTCAGCAGGTTAAACGTAAAAAGTATAAAATGTACCAGTGCACATAAATACCTCTTTATATACATTTTATAGTGCAACAGTTCAAGAAAGACCAGATTCAACACAAATTGTAAATGTCAATTTATGAGTAATGTCGTAGCCAAATCATATCAGTGTGGAAAGACAAGGGCTCTCTTGCTTACCATGTCTCTCCAATCTACCTACAGTGAGTTGTGCGGACACGTATAAACAAAGCCCAAAATAATAATTCTCTAGGTGCATTGCAAAGCCCAACTGGCAGTCACAAAAGGCTAGGCTGCAGAGTGAGAAATGAACCAGATATAGAGTTAGTTGAGGACATAAATGTCAGGCACACTCTCATACTACTAAAATGTGTGTATGGAATAGAATGATTTGAATTTGCATATTTGGCACTGTTTATTTTTTAGTTCCCTAAAGCATCACATTGAGGATAGACAGATCATATCAGCCAAATCTCATAAAATTGGCTCCTGCCTTGCTCTGGCATGCTGTAAAACATGTATTTTAAGTCCTAGCAGCAGTCTCCCTTCTGCTCTGTGAGTACAATGCCAGCTGCCACCGGTCAAGCTGATCTTGCACACTTGCAGAGCGGTCACTGAGTAGGAAGAAGGCCATACTGCTGAACAGCAGCTGGGGTAAGCATGTACCCAGCCTGTAGCCAAGTTAATGTGGCTGTGACTTTTTTTAAAGTGTAGTGGCTGGTTTGACTAAAGCTGTCTGGGACTTGGACATGGACCTCTTATTCATGTTGGAGGCACATATGGGGTGTGTGTATTTAATGCCTGTGCATTTAATGGCTGTGATCTTGTACTCTGCCTGGCCATTTGGGAACAGGAAATCACTGGTACTTGAAACCATATGTATAATGCATGCCAAGTGATAAGAAAATGTGAAGGAAAAAATATATTAATTACACAAAAAAGTAGGAACAAAGTTCATCTCACAGAAGTTGCTCAAGAAGTTAGTTATTTAAATCTGACATGTCAAAGTTCAGATTAATTTGATCCTAGATTAGAGTCATGTGCAATTGGATTCAGTTATCTAAATGTAGATCCTGTGTTATTTCAGCATAGGTCCTGTGCAATCTTAAATGATTATGAGATATGCCACATGCCATTCCAGAAAATTTCAAATATTTTGCAAATTCAGTGTCATATGCTAGTCCTGTGAGGACACCTCAAATGGCTTAGAGTACCTAAGTACTCTAAAGTAGCACAAGACACTACAAGTATTCCTTGAATACTTTAAACACTTTTGACACAAAAACCTGGTTGTCTTAATCCAGTGCTAAATCCCACTCCTAAAAATAAGTTACATCAATTCCAATCAACAAACCTCAAAACTTAAGCTTTGCAAATGTCCACCAATATGCTTGTACTAGTAACTAGATGATCAGTATCGCACTGATTTAGTAATGGTGGAGGCTTTGGACGGGAATAATAGGCTTAAACTAAGAAAGAATACAGCAGGTCTAATTACTGTTCTTTGACAATATGGAGGAGTTAGATTTTTGCTTCCTTGAATGGCTCAGGGACAAAAAAGCCTCACAACTCTTCAAATTTGGAAAGTAAAAAATATTGCTTTAGGAATAATGATGAACGAAACAACACTCAGTATTCTTACATATAATAAGCTGTCACCGGTTACTGAATCCAGTCTGGAAGCTGGAGAAGTTACTGTGGTCCTTTCTGGAACCTGTTTTATTTATGTAACACAACATTCCATCCAGGCATGCTGTAAGGTCTCCTTGAGCCTCAAGTTTGTTCTGAAATACAGCAATCTGTGAGTGTTGCCGAAATGAAGTTTAAGAATTCTCCCTGGGAATGGGACCATCTGCTGTTAAGATCTCATGGATAATGGCCTCTCCCATGAAGGAGCAAAGCCTTGCCTACATGTGGAGTCCTCTCCTACACAGCTGTGTCCGTAAGGCACATTAGCGCAAATGCAGTGTATGCTGAAAGGGAATTTAGTTTTTGAGGGGAACTTTTATGCTTTTGCTCAGGTCAGTGAAGCCCTTCTGTGTCTCCTGTGCATTGGCATGGCACTTGGCTACATGTAAAGCTTAGTATGGTCTGGAAACTTTGGGATTGCACTGCATGCTTGTTTCTCCAGGTCATTGATGATGATGTTAAATTAAACTAGTACCTGGGGGTACTCCAGTATTTTCTCCATCCTGTAAGTGACATTTAAGCCCTATTTTTTGCTTCCTGTTTTTTAACCAGCTCTCAAACAGTTAAATAATGCTTCCTCCAGAACAGTGGCAACTTCAATATGCCACAGAACTGCTCAGACACAGGTCTCTGGGACATGGACATAGAATTGGTTTCCATCAGAAAGTACCAAAGAGAAAAGCACCTCAGGGCCTTCTGTTCCTGAAACGTGCGCAGAAACACGCTGTTGGAGTTCATATCACAACTTTGTGGTGACTATGGCGATTTCCAGCATGAACGAAATAATCTGATCTAAGCAATTAAATTTGTCGATAAATGTGGTGTTACTTCTCACCTCTGTAACATCACCGAATATCAGGGTATCTGTTTTGGATGCTGTGTGGTTCTGCGCAATGGATATGCTTCACGATGTCAATTAAGCCATAACTTCTGCTTTTACCGCATCATTTGATCATTGATAAACCTTTGATATGAGAAGAGTCTTCTGCTTTTATCACTCATCCTTTTGTTGTTTTGGGGTTTTCTGGATAGTGTTGGTAACAATGATTTTGGTTCAGTGTCTGGTTTCTGGGGTTGGGCCTGGTTTGTATACAAGAGCAGTCACCCAGGCTTCGGTGGAGCAGACCTATCATCTGAGAGCAGCTGCACTTCAACAACACTTGGTATCAGCTAATGCAACCATACACACAGCTGAAAGCATTTCACATGAGTTTTTAGACTTATTTGGGAACGCTTCGTAGTTTGATTTTACCATTTTAATTTAGACCACTTAGTCTGCAGTAACTGATGTCATTGGTTACAGAGAATTGAACCTTTAACTAAAAAAACTTATTTTCTAGCTATGGAGTACAGGGTATGTGTTTCTATTTTGCTTTGTGTGTTTTGTAGGAGACAATCTGTCTCTTCCTCTCAAATCTTCCTGATTTATTGTCACAGAAAAATACGCCTCTAATTTTGTAAAATGGAGAATTTATTTTTTTTTACCTTGACAGAACTTCAGGATGGATGAAGCAATTTACTGAATTGTCTTGAAAAATATTTCACTTTGGGACATAAAGCAGGAAGAAAATATTTAGCCTATTGAAAAATTCAGGGGTTTTAGCCCCTAAATAACTGTGTACCTATATAGACATAACAATCAAAAAGCAGTATTTCCTAAGAAATCACAAGTGCATTATACGGTTTCTAGCAATGTGTCTAAGGTAGCTGCATGCCCCCATTACCCAAGTATCTGCAAGCTTCACAATATTTAATGTTTTCTCTCATAACATCCCTAGTAAGGAAAGAATGCCTCTGTTCTCCTTTAGCAGACAGACAACTGGGAGGGAGTTCAAAGCCTTGCAAAGACCGCTGCACTGAACTTGAACATCTGAACTTGTTCCTGAATTTGTTCCAGCACAAAAACTGCTGTGGCTCAGACCTGTGTGTTGTGCTCCTTAGCCCTCCATGCTGCGGGAAAAGGAAACATCCAGGAAGGAATATATCTCTATGACACCACGAGCAGTCATGCGGAAAGGTATAGCAATGTAGCTGTATAGCTCTGCTAATGGAGGCATCAGTCAGGGCTAGTGCGAAGCCACGTCAGCTGGCCCAGACAAACTCCACGGAGAGTGCTGCTGAGGTATTGTCCATACTCTCTTCACACAGGGAAAGTGGCAGGGGGCAGTTTTAAGGCATATGAATGGGGTGAGGACAATAGGTTAGAAGATGGCTTGGCATGAATGAAGGTGCTGGGAGAAGGCAGAGCTATTGCTGGTGGTGGCAGTGGCACAGGACAAATAGGAAATGGGAGCCAAGAAGGAGCTGTGCCATGCAGAGTACTTGCAGAGTGGGTGAGCTGTGCCAGCATGAGGAACAGTGTAATAGGGAATTGGTGTCATCTTGCCATGTTCCTTTAAGTGAAAAATGAAAATAGTGATCTTTGCAGGCAAGTAATACTTCTTTCACTCTATGTATAATTTTATATGAGAGCTGCATACCTCCCAGGCTGGCCTTATAATACTTATAATACATATAATGCATATAATGATGTACTTCTGCTTTCCCCCTTCAGTGTTGGGTGATTTTTAAAGGGAAGGATCTGGCCATAAGGCTGCTACCCCAGCTCTGGTGGTTGCTTGACCTTTGGGACCTCACCACCAAGGCTGTTGCCACAGCTTCTGTTTGTCTCTGCACCCTGCTGCCCAGATGGCCACTCGGGTTTCCCAAGCATGCCAGAAGCTTCGTTCCTGTGCCAAGGACAGGCAGGTGACTGGTACTGTGGCAGGGAGGCACGGGTGGGCAAGCATCACCTGTGTGATTTTCAGTGTGTAAAGCTGGATACCCTGTAGGGCTGTGTGAACTCAAAGGAGTTTTCAATTCCAGACAGAAGGATTTGCCTTGGACCTGTCCACATCTTAGCATATATGAAAGTCCTTCAAAATAGATGCTCATCTTGAAAAGATTTCAAGAGATTCAGCAATTAAGGCAGTCATTGTTTAAGATTAATTGTTTTCCTACCAAATCATGCTCATGGTGCTAGTCATATCTCATTTCATGGTCTCTGTTAAGAAATTGGAGGGATTGAGGGTTGTACCATGGACTCACTGAGTTTTCTATTTGTTCTTGAGGTTTGTTTCTTTTCACTGGGACAGGAGGGCTATTCTTCGGTTTTAAATTTTAATTCTTAATTCTTTTAAGTCAGATTTCAAAACTGTAGGAATCTGGGTCAATTTTTACAGCTCCAGGCTAGAAGACAACAGAATGTTTGAGGAACAAAAGCAAGCAAATTTTTAATCAAATAGTTAACGTCCTTCTCTGGTAGGCAAATAATCCATAGAACATGATGTCAAATATTTTAAATAAATGGTCTGCCCATATTTCATGGACTAGTGCAGGGTGTGCTGGCATTTCTCTTTATACGGGGCAACATTGCTTGCTAGAGTGGGATATTTCAATGAAGAATTTTGGCAGTCTTCAGTTATAGTCAGCTGTCATTTATTATCTACAATCATAGCAGCATGACAAATTTTTGTTGGCATTCTAGAAACTTTCAGCAGACATTAAAAAGATATTTAAGTTGGGTGAAAGATGCAGTACCAAAGGAGGGCAGGATTTTGAAATCTAGGGAGTAAGGGAAGTGTTGTGTATGACAAATAGAAGGCTCCTATCTCCAAACTGCTAATGATTTATTATACAAAATTTAGCTGGTTTCCTCCTGGTTGATAGGCACCGAAGCCTTCCTTTTGTTGGCTGCTGAAGTCCAATCCAGCAACATGATAATGGGTCATCCTGACAATTATCCAAACCACTGCTAAATACCAAATGCAAAGCTGAAATGTTACAAAGCATTAGGACTTGGCATTGGGCCACATTTATATAGAGAGTAACTGGGATTGTTGGGTTAGGAATGTTATAAAAACAAGATTTTGCCTTACCACCACACTTGAAAGTAGTTACAATTCCTCTTCTAAAATATGTCAGAACAATCATCTGGAATTGATGAGCTGATCGGTATTCGTTGTCTCAGGTAGCATCCTATGACTCTTTCTTTGTACTTTATTTCTTAAACAGTAAATTATCAAAAGTAATTACACTTCACAATTTAAAAATAATTTAATACAAAGAAGCACTACATTTACTTTAGAAATGTTATCTCAGTTTTCAAAGCTCACTAGGAAACTGAATTTCAGTATCCACTTTTTTTCCTCTCTATAAAAATGTGTTTAAGTACAGAAGGAATCCTGGGAACTAAAGCAAGTAGTTGTACAGTAGGTCCAGCAGTGAGCAGCGGGTAGCTGAAGCAGGAAGTTAATAACAAAAAATTCAGCATTTCATTTCTGATCCTTGGGTTTTAGCCTGCTACCACTGAGGCAAGACTAAGTTTTGCAATGGTACATGCTCAAGAGAGACCTAAGCCAGATCTGGGTGAAAACTGTGTCTGCAAAGCGTAATGCCACACTAGACACGCGTGTTGGCTTGGTCATAGAAACAGTACATTGCTGTGAACACTGCTCTGAGCCCAAACTAATGCTGCTTCTAGCTTGTGTTCAGGGCTGCACAACCGTCACTACACTACAAGTTCTCTCCTGGCTACGTGGGTCAGCTACAGGGTGGCTGTCCGCTGAGTGCCCTGATACTCTGCCAGCGCATCCTGGGTGCTCTGCTGGCCTCAGATCTTGCTGCTGCACGTCTGCACAGCTCCACTTACCTCCTGGTTGTGTGCCAAAGAACAGACAAGAAAGAGAGATTTGCTGGGCGTTGTTTTGTTGCCCATGCTTTTTGAAGGTTTTATAGACAATTCAGATTCAGCTTATGGTGAACCGTGGTGAAGGACATCTTCATGACTCACTGGCCATATGTTGATACCTGACCTTCCTATATTGCTGTGCAGTGGTCACTCAGCACATTAGCTGTTCTCCCTTGCTTTACAATTTGGCTAGTCAGAGATTTTTAAAAATAGATCATCTTCACAACCATGTTGCATCAGAGGAGAGTAACTGTCTTCCTTCTTTCAACTTTGAATGAATCACGGAGTTAGTCGTGGACATTTAGAAAGCTGAATTTCCAAATATCAGGCAGCTATTTAAAACCTGTGATCAGCTGTCATTGTGTCCTGATGGAGGTTGGATGGCTCTGAAATGTTGACAAATGCACTATTTGAAAATAAAAGCAAGTTATAACACACCAGACTGCAAGCATCTGTACTGTGAAGGCTGGATGCAAAGCTTAGAAAAGAATGCGGAGTGGGATAGCACGCTGACAGTTCTCAGGCATTTTTATTAAAATGTTTCATTTAGGATGATTTAAGACCTCCACGAGCAATGCCAAGAAAATAATTAAATAAATGCAGACAGGCTATGGGATGCAGCTATAGTGGGCGAATGACAAACACCCACATATCACGTTCTAATGGAGTTCCAGCTTGCCCACTGCCTTGATGCGACAGGCCCCGTGTGTTTCTGAACTGGTATCAAAGCCATGAGCTGACTCCTGATGGTGCACAGATGTGACAGCCCTAAACACTTACAAGTGTGTGCCTGTGTGCACACATGCAGACTTGCACATTCCCATGCCTCTGGGATTCTGTTTGTGAGGACAGCACATTAATGGGAGGATAAACAGCATGGGAAACCACCTGAAGGGCTGAGGTGTCAGAGAAGGGAAAAAGCAGAATACATAGCTGTTGCCTGGTGTCTTCTCCCTTGTCTCCTGCCCCAGGAGCCCCCCTTGGTACAGTCCTCTGTACCAGTGAGGTCAAGGTCAGTGTTATCGCAGTGAAGAGAGCTGCAGACCCCCTCCTCATCCTTCTCTCTGTCACAGCATAGCTCAGATGCCTGAATCACAGTCCCACTGATGATCCAAAGATTGTACTAGCCCTCTTCGTGACAGATTGTTGGAAGATCTCATGGACCATTCAGCTGCTCTCTGGTCACACTGATCCTTCTGTAAGGGTGCTTGAATGTCTTCATCTCACCTCAGCAGCACCCCTTCGTAGAAATGTCTAAGGAAAGACATAGGAATAGGATAATTGCCTAGTGATAAATTCCAGAATATTCTTCCAGACAGCCAAGGGCTTCCCAAGGTGGACACAGTGTCTTTGTTTTTAAATTTTTATGAATTTTTATTCCATAAATTTCTCTAAATGAATTTTGATCCTATGACATCATTTAACATCTACTTAAACTTGAGGAAAAAAGAAAAAAATCTGTAGCTTAGCTCTGAATGGTGTATAAAGCATAAATTCTTGTGTTTGTTTTAAAGTGCTTTTGCTAATGTTGTACTTTTCAGGTGTGGCTCTCCAGGACAGTCTCACTAGCTGAGAGCATGACCAGCATTTTTCATTTTCAGGGGTGTGCTTTGTACAGGTCTCTATTAATATATGTTTTGAAAGGCAATGGAGATAAGTATTATACAGCATCTAACAGTAGTGTTATGGCATTTTTGAAGGATCCTGAGCCAAGATTGTGGGTGTCCTGTGCTAGTTGCTGTACATAGCTATAAAGAGATATTAAGATCTTTGGTACTGAGGGTGAGCCTTAGCTTTAGGCAGAGTTCTTTTCAAGGGCAGGCAAAACCAGAATATTTTAAAGCTAAGATGACTTCATATCTCTGTATGGGTGTCTCATTGTATTTACATCTTATAGTAAGACTGAAACCTTAGGAAAAGAAGCTGAATGAGCAGGTAACAAAAAGTTTTATTAGACACATTTTACAGGGAGAGAAGGAAAGTACAGAAGAGTGCATGGACTGCCTGGGGTCACCCAGGAGCTGTTTGTGCTTCTTCTGACCTATGTCTCAATGAGCTATATGTTTGTTTACACCTGCAGAGGTGTTTTGGGATGCCAGGGAGTGCGGGAGAACAAGCATGCATGGAGGGGAACGAGCACTCACAGCTTTCATACTGTCAGTCACTGCTCACCTCTTGAGGGAGAGCAGTCTTACAGATGAGTTAAAAACTCCACCAATTTACATTTCACTTAGGAAAAATCCAAAACTAATCGTTGATGTTCTTTGTTATAATTAAACTGAAATTAGAGTGTATCTGTGCAACACGTTACTCTAGATTTTTAGCCTTTCTCCTTTGGCCCCTTCTTGTGTGTTCCCTCTGCTCCAACACCTAAAACCAGATGGAAACTTGCTGGTTCAGGGACCGCATCTTCCATTTAGAGTGTAGCACAGTGGCGCCTGTGAGAGACACGTTACAAGGTATAACTGTAATAGTAGTTGACACTCCAGAAACTCAGCAGGAGTCAACCAGATTTACTTTTCCAGACATCTCTCTCCTCTTCCAGTTTTAGCTTTTGAAGTGTTTGAGTCAATCCCTGACATAATGCAAAAATAATCTTCTCCCTTGATAAGAGAAACTATTTCTGGATTTGTGAGAAAGTTGTGCAGTAATATATAAGAAATCTTAGTAAAGACCTCATCATACTTCTGCTCTTTGGTACTGTGAACATGGAAGCTATTTGTTTTCTTTATGATAATCAGGGCTACATGACTGTAATCGTTTCAGTCAATGTAGCTATAAGAGAAAAAGACATTTGTCAGACTCAGTCCCAGTGTGAAAATAGACTTTCAATCAACTTGTAAATTGATTTATATGATTTGGGACTCACTCCCTTTTGTAAAAACTTATCAATGTGTACCAGTGCCTAGAATTAATATACATCCAATCAAATGCATTTCTTCAAGCAGCATATGGGAATTACATGGATTTTAACTAAATCAGTTAAAAACCTTTTAAATCGGTGTAATCTCTGCAAATAGCTAGCCCTTCATCACAGAATTAATCTAGATGACTTTCATGGGAACTTTGCTTCATCTTTTATCTTTCTGCCAAGCCAGTGGAAATTAGTGGTTACATCGTGAGGTGACTCAACAAAAGTAAGACAACATTAATCAGTGGGAACAAATCTTCAGTCTCACAAATGTAAACACGTTTCCTGAAATAGAGCAAACATAACATAAAGCTTCACTAACCTGTCACTCCCACATCAACAGGTTACAGCACCCAGCCTTCTCACAGAAGTGACAGTGTTCGTGGTGACTTCATACATCGCTTTGTTCAAGAACCTGCCTAACAAGGCAAAGAGAAGATGGCATTAACACCTAGCCAGGAGCAAACCTGCAGGTATCTGGGTCCCTGATTCATGCATGGAAACTCAGTATTAGTCGGTGATTATCCATGTTAGCAAGTGTGCTGTAGCAGTGCAGCTGAGTTAACTAACTTGGGCACTTCATGGCATTGCACAAATATTCTGTCGTGCTAGAGAGTGTTGACAAGCCTCTGATTTCAGAGTAACTGATCCTGGCGTAAGTTACAGCTAGGGTACCTGCTGAAGACAAGTTTCTATGGTAATGAGAAAAAACAGAGATCTACCCTGGCATGTTACCTCCCTTTTGACATGTTTCAGATCCTAACTCCCAAAACATCACCTGTCAAAGGCCAGGCAGCTGAAGGAAGACAGGCAGCAAAGACAGGGCTAATGCACTCATGGGAAGGTATATATCAGTGGAGGACTTTCCACAGCTAATCAGTGTCCTTTTATGACCACTTTCTCCTGAAGATGACTCACATGCTCCACACTAAAAAAGGTACATATATTTTAGGCGACAAAGGCGATGGAAAGGCCAAAAACTATTCTTGGTGGCAGTTCTTCTGTTGACTTCAGTGGTGTTCTGTGAGAATACCCTGACTTCTGGGATAAAAAGGGGCTACTATTTATATCTGAACTTGTATTTGAGGTCACTATTGTATACACAGGAAGTGCAGAGAATAATAGCAGGGCTAGCGCTAGAAATAATTTCATTATTACATCATATAAAGGGACTTGGATGCTGGTGAAATTTTGATTTCCCTTATCGTAAACAGAATCATTGAGGTTCAGAATGTTTTTATTAAGTCCTTAAGAAATGAACTCTGGTTTCTGTGTTTGGAGGTGGTACTATATCCAGCTGTGCATTTCCACCCCCCTTCTTGTTTAAAGGTGGAGCAAGAGAGTGCAGGCTGCGACAGTCATCCCTTTGCCTGGCTACAGGAACAGCAGTCTCTGGGTGAAGGAAAAAGTAGAAAACTTTATGTGATAAGCAGTTTACCTAACCAGGGAGATCTGACTGCAGCCTTTCAATACATAAAGGGGCTTATGAGAAAGAGAGTGTCAGAAGTTTTAGTAGGGTCTGTTGTGATAGAACAAGGTGTAATGGTTTTAAACTAAGAGAGGGTAGATTTAGACTAGACATAGGGAAGAATGTTTTACAATGAGATTGATGAAGCACTGTAACAGGTTGCCCAGAGGGGTGGTAGATGCCCTATCCCTAGAAACATCTAAGGTCATGTTGGATGGAGCTCTGAGCAACCTAATCTAGTTGAAAATGTTCTTGTTCACTGCAGAAGGGTTGGAAATAGATGACCTTTAAAGGTCCCTTCCAATCCAAACTGTTCTATGATTCTAAGAACTCAGGCTCTTTGAGTCCTAAATTTAGATATTTAAACTTTTAAGAAATGTATGTCGATAAAATGAAACGACCTGTGATGTGTGAGAGTACAAACTAAATAGTCTAGCCTTTTCCATAGAACAACAGAAATTATAAACTCTGTATATAGGGTACACGTTGCTGTTATCGTTCAAGTGAACGGTTTAGATTTATTCTGGGCACTGCTTCTGATTCTTCCAAATACATGTGTCTTTGATAGTGAAGTGATGTGGTAAGGTTAGGATTGCATGCAGCTGGAGGGTAGATCTATTCCATGATTGTAAAATACAGCTGGGATGCAGAATTTTCATATATTTCATATATGAATCAGCTAGATAGAAATAAAGAAACCATCACAATAAAATATGTATTTTTTTCTAAGATCTACTGGAACTAACATAAGTTTTTCTAAATACTAAAATCTAACATGTGTGTGATTTTTTTTTTTTTAAATTTGCAAGAGATTATTTGACAGACATGAATACTACCAATAGCCAAATATGTAAGTGAGAAGAGCTAGAGGGTAACAACCTAGAGCAAGAGATATAGAGAAATATTTTGGACTCATGGAAGCTAGTGATTAACGTATGAGATCCCCAAGTTACTTCTGCAAAGAAGCTGTCCAGTGGAAATATCTTAGGGGAATCCTGTCACTAGGTCTGTCTCCTGAAGCCTGCTCAAGTTATATCCTACAGACAGAAGCACTTTTTATGTCCACATGGGTCTTCCTGGGAATTGTTCTTCCACATCAATGGAGGAGGAGATCCATACCTTGTGTGTTGTGTGCAGCAGACTGGGCTGGGGTGAACACAGCCTAACCAGGCACAGCCCCACAGGAGCAAGGCAGTGAAATGCCAGCCTGCCCAGCACCTTCTGCTCTCCTGCACGAACCAGGCTAACACGTGCAGGGCCAGCCCTGGACAGATAAACCCAGCAAGAACTGAACCAACATTACATGCATCTGCTAGAGCATCTCTGCAATATGCCTGGCAACCTGACCTAGAGGTGCTTGAGAGGACACCCTGCAGACAGAGCTCAAGTTCATGGATTTGACAGAC
>NW_010232208.1:0-3198 GCF_000690775.1 Eurypyga helias | reverse complement strand
CCAGTCCCTGTCCTTGTCTTCCGTGGCTCTGGGGAAGTCACGGAAGCTTGTGCCCTTGCCAGTGAAGACTGAGGCAAAAAAAACATGGAGTACCTCGACGCTCTCCACATTCTGTGAAACCAGCTCTCTGCTTTCCTTCCACAGAGGGCCCACATTTTCCCTGATCTTCCTTTTAAACCCTATGTACCTATAGAAGCCCTTCTTGTTGACCTTGATGTCCCTGGCCAGGTTCAATTCTGTCAGGGCTTTGGCTTTCATAACCTGATCTCTGACCTCTTGGATAACTTCCCTGTAATCCTCCCAGGCTACCTGTCCCTGCTTCCACCCACTGTAGGTTTTTTATTTTTTGCCTCACTTCGTCCAGGAGCTGCTTGTCTATCCACACAGGCCTGCGGCTGCTTTTGCTCCACTTCCTTTTCATTGGGTTGCATCGCTCCTGATTTTGGAGGAGAAGGTTCTTGAATACTTGCCCACTTTCTTGGGCCTCTCTTCTCTCCAGGGCTTCTTCCCAAGGAGCCTTCCCAATCAGTTCCCTGAAGAGGCTAAAGTCTGCTCTCCTGAAGTCCAGGGTAGCGAGTTTGCTGCGCATCCTCCTTGCCTCCATATGGATCTCAAACTCCACTATTCCATGGTCGCTGCAGCCAAGGCTGCCCCTGAACTTCACATTCCCCACCAGCCCCTCCCTGTTGCTGAGAACAAGGTCCAGCGTGCACCTCTCCTCGTTGGCTCCTCTATCCCTTGGAGAAGGAAGTTGTCATCAATGTATTCCAGGAATCTCATGGCTTTCTTGTGCCCTGGCATGTTGTCCCTCCAACAGATGTCGGTGTGGTTGAAGTGCCCCATGAGGACCAGGGTATGTGACCGTGAGGCTGTTGCTCCCTGTCTGTAGAGGGCCTCATCTGCTCTGGCCAGGTGGCCTGTAGCAAACTCCCACTACTGTATCCCCTTTTCCTGCCCTCTCTCTAATCCCAACCCATAAACTATCGGTCAGCTCCTCATCCCTCCCCAGGTGGAGTCAGCATTTTATGATTACCATCTTACACATTGTTGGTTGTCCAGTTCTTTCAATTGAATTTTTCCTACTCTTGCTCTTACATTACTTGCACTTGCTTGGGTTCTTTTGGGAACAAAGCAAACAAATTGCTTGTGACTCCTATAAATCCTCTGTCCTTAGTCTGTGTTTTTTATTGATATTTTACCTTCACAGAAGAATGTTTCCAACATCCTGAATAAAATAAATGAACAAAATGTGCTGTTTCATATAAGGAATAAACCAGCTTACTTACTTATAGGAAAATGCATATCTGCTTATTTAAAGCTGATGCTTTGAATGTAGATAAAGATAAATGGGGATTTAAGGGTGATAGAAAATCTGATTTACTCTCTGCTTCTGCAGGTACGTTGGCCTGACTTCCCAGCTCATTGTACTATGGTTTTACTCTCCCCTGTGGAAACTGATGTAAATTTCAGATCACCATGATTATTTTGGATTGGAAAACAGGTATTTATTCATATCTTTCATTCACTATGGAGACTTTTTAGGTAGAAGTGCATACAATGTTTAAAATGTTGGTTTTGACTGGTGTAGTGATAATTATTTTTCACAGTATAAGTTTATGTTTTGGATTTGTGCTGAGAAGAACGTTGACAACATATTGATGATTTCAGTTGTTGTTAAGCAACGTTTATAATAAACTAAGGACATTTTCAGTGTCTCATACTTCCTCTGTCCTCCCATATTCATGCCACTAAACATCATGCTCAGTATATATATTTCAGGAGCTGGACAGGAGGGACAATCGCTGCTCTGTAACTGGCTGGGCATTGGCCGGCCAGTGGTGAGCAGTTGTATTTCTGTTTCCCCTTACCTTTTTTTTTCATTACATGTTATTAACAATAGTAGTAGTAGTAACATTGGTAGCATTATTTTATTTACTTTCAATTATTAAGCTGTTCTTATCTCAACCCCCAAGTTCTCTTATCTTTTTCTTCTTATTCTCTCTCCCATCTCACTTGGGGAGGGGGAAGGTGAATGAACAGCTGTGTGGTGCCTAGTTGCTGACTGGGGCTAGACCATGACACATTGACACATTATATAATTCTGCGGTTTGTAAATCTTAAATCATGAGTTCTTTGGAAAGCAACTTCATCTTTCACATGCAGGACTGTGATCTTGATTCCCAATTTCATTAGCTTCTAGAGCAGAGTCAGCAGTGGCAGTGGTGTGCTCCGTGGCTGAGAGCTAGATAGAAGCAAAAAGGGGTTCCCTGATCAAGGGAAGCCTGAGAAAACTGAGAAAAAGCAGCCCAGGGCGTTCCCGGAGCCAGGGAAACCCAAGAACGAGCTGCGAGGCCCGCCTGGACCCAGAAGCTCTCGCCCTCCCTTCGGTCGCGCAGGGAACAGAACAGGCGTTTGTTGGGTGAGGGTCAGCTGCAGCAACAGAGAAGGCATAGGCATAGTTGCCACCCGTCAGGGAACCAAGGCCAGAAGGAGCATGGGAACGCAGACAGAGCCCGCACAGAAGCACGCAGCTGTCCAGGCCTCCAGCTGCAGGGAGTGCTGGAGCCTGTCTCTCCTCTCGGAAGGCACTAGCAACAATGGCTGCTTTCGGTGCAAGCAAGTGAACGACCTGCTCAGCATGGTGGCACAACTTAAGGAGGAGGTAGAGAGACTAAGGATCATCAAGGAGTGTGAGAGTGAGATAGATTGGTGGAGCCAGACGCTACCATCCCTGAGGCCAAGGGAGCAGATGGAGACTCCTTGCAAAGTAGAGGAGCCCCTACCCTCTTGCCACCAAACAGAGGTAGGGGCCCTGAGAGATGGTGGGGAATGGAAACAAGTCCCTGCTTGGGGCATCAGGCATACGCTTTCCTGGCCTCCTTCACCTCCCTTGTTGCCCTTACAGAACAGGTATGGGGCTCTGGAGGTTGAAGGACAGGAAGATGAGGTAGTAGGTGAGAGTACATGTGCAGAATTACCAGCGGTGAGTCAGACAGGACCACGTATAGTGACTGCCTCCGTCAAGAAAAAAAGGAAAGTCATTGTTGTAGGTGATTCCCTCCTGAAGGGAACAGAGGGCCCAATTTGCCGGCCAGACTCATCCCAAAGGGAAGTCTGCTGCCTCCCTGGGGCCCAAGTTAAAGATGTCACAAGAAAGCTCCCTGGTCTAGTGCGCCTCTCTGATTACTACCCTCTACT
>NW_010232207.1:0-1409 GCF_000690775.1 Eurypyga helias | reverse complement strand
TTTTGCCCTCATAATCTCCATTAATACATCATTTTACCCATGAAGTATCTAGAAATTCCACATTTTGCCCTGATAATCTCCACTAATTCATCATTTTACATATGGAATCTCTAAGAATTCCACATTTTGTGCTGACAATCTCTATTAATCCGTTGTTTTACTTATGGAATCTGTATGAATTCCACGTTTTGCCCTGATAATCTGCATTAATTAATTGTTTTAGTCACATAATCTTCTGATAGTCTCCATTAATCCATCTTTACCCACGGAGTCTGTTGTTAATCTCCATTAATCCATTGTTTTACCCATGGACTCTGATGATAATCTCCATTAATCCGTTGTTTTACCCATGGAATCTGTACGAATACCATGTTTTGCGTGGATAATCTCCATTAATCCATAGTTTTACATATGGAATCTCTAGGAATTCCACATTTTGCCTTGATAATCTCCATTAATCCATCATTTTACCCATGAAATATCTAGGAATTCCATGTTTTGCCCTGATAATCTCCATTAATCCATCGTTTTACCCACGAAATATCTAGGAATTCCATGTTTTGCCCTGATAATCTCCATTAATCCATCGTTTTACCCACGAAATATCTAGGAATTCCATGTTTTGCCCTGATAATCTCCTTTAATCCATCCTTTTACCCATGAAATATCTATGAATCCCTTGTTTTGCCCTGATAATCTCCATTAATCTGTCATTTTACATATGGAATCTCTAGGAATTCCATGTTTTGCCCTATTAATCTCCATTAATCCATCATTTTACCCATGAAATATCTAGGAATTCCATGTTTTGCCCTGATAATCTCCATTAATCCATTTTTTTACACACAAAATATCTAGGAATTCCATGTTTTGCCCTGATAATCTCCTTTAATCCATCCTTTTACCCATGAAATATCTATGAATCCCTTGTTTTGCCCTGATAATCTCCATTAATCTGTCATTTTACATATGGAATCTCTAGGAATTCCATGTTTTGCCCTATTAATCTCCATTAATCCATCATTTTACCCATGAAATATCTAGGAATCCCTTATTTTGCCCTGACAATCTCCATTAATCCATGATTTTACATATGGAATCTCTAGGAATTCCACGTTTTGCCCTGATAATCTCCATTAACCCATCATTTTACCCACAAAATATTTAGGAATTCCGTGTTTTGCCCTGGTAATCTCCATTAATCCGTCGCTTTACCCAGGGAATCGGTACGAATCCCACGTTTTACCCCCACCATCTGCGTTAATTCCGCCGCGCGACCCCGTCTCGGAGGGCGCCGCGCTGACCCTCTCGCTGTGCCGTAGGTGCGCCCCAACCATGAGCGTCCCCCAGCTCCTGCTGTGCCTCTCCCTCTCCGTGCTCTGCGTCTCCGGCAAACCCACCGAGAAGAA
>NW_010232206.1:1047-3609 GCF_000690775.1 Eurypyga helias | reverse complement strand
CTGCTCTTGATCCATTCTCCACCCCCACCCTATCTTAGCAGTATTCATTAAGCAGGTTTCCTAGGGTTGTGTCTACCAGCCAACTCACATCAGGTCCTCTTGTGCTAGACATAAAACCAAGAGCTGTTCTGAAAGTTGGACTATGCACAAAATCATTCTGTGCCACTGAAACGTGCCACTTGGAGGAATGCCTAACTTTCTAACTCTTTTAGCACAAACATTTTTAGAGCAAGAAAAATGGCGTAATATTAATTTCACTCCAAAGCACTGACTGTATAGGCCATACTACTCAGAAACGGAACGTCAGCCAAAACATGTTGCTTGTTTGTGACTGGAAACAGCCAGAGAAGAGGCAGAGACAAGCGGTCACAGCTGCAGGGAAAGGGTGGAAAAACCAGCCTGAGAGAAACTTGAGGGACAGACTGGAAGAAAGCAAGAAGTCCTGAATAAATATCAAAGAAGGTATGTCCTTCTGCAAGGAAGTAGAACTCTCTCAGTGTCACTCCCAACTGTACCCTTGACTTGGTTTTCCGGTGGAAATTATCTTTGAGGCCAGGGGTATTGGCTCAAAATGGCTTTGAACCCCATTTCTTGAGTCTGGATCAGACAGAGCAACAAAGTAGTTGCCCTTAGTGTTGCAGTTTGTTTGTCCTTCATTAAAAATGAAAATAAAATGACTGTGCTTTTTCTTCTTTCCAGCCTCCCACACAGCAGTTCTGCTGCAAATCAGATACCGTGTAGGGTAGGTACCTCTTCTTTCCAAATGTCTTGTTTAATCTCCTCCTTCCCTTCTGTTCAGCTTCTCTTACAGCACAATAAACCCCAGGCTTTGTTCACCAGTCTGTGCGTATACACGAGGTCCACAACCTTGTTTGTAGTTCTGATGACCTCTGGGGAGAATGTATCAACACTTTTTCATCTCACTACAGCAGTGAAAGTGGGCACAACACAGTTGTTTTGTCTTTGAGCAATTGATTTGATGAGGAAGTTATCTGGGTAATTAAAAAAACCCCAAACCTCTCCAAGGACTCTGAATGTCTTCTCTATAAATCACCACAAGGACACCATTGACTTACTGCCGTGGTGAGAAACATGCCTGTAAGAAAGCAGACACCATGCGTCAAAGGGCATTTTATTTGGCAGAGTCTAATAGGTTTCCCTCACAGATATTACAGTAATAAACTGTAAAAACTTAGCAAACAGACCAATAAAAGTTAGTAAATATAACCCCACACAACTTAAATATATGACTGAACTTTAAATAGTTCAATATCTATTTTAAGTGTGAAGCAGTAATGTTCAGCTCTTCCAGCAAGACTGGGGTAACCCAGCCTTCCGTCGGATCCATCTGGGTGCTCCAGCCTGCTGACAGCTCAGCAGTGATGGAGTTACCAATCCCTGCTCTTAGCCCAGGACAGAAGTGAGATGCACTGCTAACACTGAATCATAGAATCACGGAATGGTTTGGGTTGGAAGTGACCTTAAAGACCGTCCAGTTCCAACCCCCCTGCCATGGGCAGGGACACCTTCCACTAGACCAGGTTGCTCAAAGCCTCATCCAGCCTGGCCTTGAAGACATCCAGGGATGAGGGATCCACAACATCTCTGGGCATAAACCCCTTCCCCTGCGAAAGCGGCTTAGGAAACATTCTGCTCACATTTGAAACAGTTTATGAACAGTAACGTGGCCAACTACCACAGCTCAGTCAGCGGCAGCTCATAAAGGCGTTGCAAATCTCCGATGTATCTGCTGTCATCAACCGACATCGTATTTTACCCACGTATGGGGAAGTTGGCCATGGCACTTGCAGGAGGGATTTGTGGACTACGGATCTGAGTGACACTAAAATTCTGGCTCTGCTGATGAGGTGTGGCTGAATCCCTAGGTTACTACTCCACATATAAATACTAGACGTCATTCAGTATCTCGTGTCCTGCCCAACTTGCGCTGTGGGTTGTTGGAGGCAGGACTGTCCTTGGCTAGACATTTGTACCACAATGGCATGCCCGCGCTCTGTCCCTGGACTTGTGCCCAGCTGTGACAAAAATACACAACTTAGTATTGTAATGCCTGAACTTCTGGGCTAAAACCCCCCCAGACACCAGACAAGTACCAAGGCTGCTCAGTAGGTCAGATCTTAATGGAGGAACACAAACGGAGCAAAAAATCGAAGCTCTCCTTTGAGGCAGACAGGAGAGGGTGCTGGCACCCATGTGCTCATGCACTGATACTCAGTTCTCAAGTAAAAAGGCTAGGAAGGACCTCCACGCTGCACATGGGAGAAAAATCCAACTACAGCCAAATCTATTCCTGTCAATTGTTAATATTGGGGGTTGGAACTAGATGACCTTTAAGGTCCCTTCCAACCCAAACCATTCTATGATTCTATGATTGATGACTCTCCCATGGCCACAAGACGCAGTGCATGGCACATGAGCTGGAATTAACGTCTATTATTCTTATATCTATGGCACGGGACTGTGGCAATCCTCATCAAAGGGCAAGTCACAGATGTTCTTTCCAGGCGAGGGGAAGCCCACGTGGGCTAGCCCACGCTCTTC
>NW_010232206.1:0-1033 GCF_000690775.1 Eurypyga helias | reverse complement strand
AGCAGCAAGCAACTGCAGAGTACTTGTCTGCCACCAGTAGTCACTAAGGATTGAGAGCAAATGTATAAGGAAAATGTCAGGGCAGGTGGAAGTAAGCAGAAAGTGGGATAAACACAACAGGACTTTGCCAAAGGTAAAATTTTGTGAGACAAACCCGGTACCCTCTGTGAGAAGTAAGGTTCCTGAATAAGGAGAAGGCAGGAGATCCAGCATCACTAGACCTCGGTCAGCTTTTGGTACGTGATTTCACGGAAGGCTGTCGCAGGGGTTGGTGAGCTGCTGCGGGGTGGGTAAGGCAACCGGCTAAAGGGAGATGCCGCCGAAGGGAACACTCCCCTGCGGAAGGACGCTCCGGAGGGATCAAGCATTACACCAACCTAAAGCGTAACAGGTTGATCCACAAACTTGGCACTAAGTTATGGGGCGTACTGGTGAGACTTCCTGCTGGCGGGGCTGGGAGGAACAGCCGGGAGAAAGATCAAGATAGCCTACGAAAGATTTGTCTCAACTTGAGGGCTGGAATAACATGACGGAAGTTCAAGCGACAAGGTTATGTATTTTGAGATTAAACAATAAATTCACTCAGTTTTGGGGGTATAACTTGTGACTTGCTGGGTGAGTGGAGTACACGTGGGTCACGTAATGAGCACGTAGCCACGGGAATGGCAACGAGACCCCAAACACTGGCTTTCACCTCTGAATTATTATTTCTTCTGCTCAGTCCTTGCGTATATGAGCGACTTGGCGTTCCTTCCACTCCAAAGCTGATGGAAGGACTCAACGGAGGCGACTTTTGTCTCTGACAGGAACAGCAAGTGGAGACAACGCTTCCCAGTTCATGAGACCGCTCCGGTCTCCGCCAACTTCTCCCCTCCCCAGGTCCCAGCTCTGCTTTTCTGCAAGCCCTTTTTGCCTCCTACCCCTCCCACCTCACCAGCAGAAGTACCTGGGGCGGCAGGGCTGCCGCGCCGGGGTGCCCATGGGGGTCAGCAGGGGCCGGGTGCCGTGCCGCTGAGTGGACATCGGCCGAGGC
>NW_010232205.1:0-22343 GCF_000690775.1 Eurypyga helias | reverse complement strand
ATTCTATGGTTCTATGAATACGTCACCTCAATTCACAACTGGCATGAAGAGAACACAAAACATAATGCCAGACTGAGTTTTTTGTCACATGCATTGGTTAATTTGACAGCAATGTAATTGCATCCACATGTCTGAACTAGATTGAATGTGCACTTTTAAACCGTGAATGGCGCATAGATCAGATATTAATGAGTGTGGGACCATAGTCTGGAAGGGATTGTCCTTTGGCAAGAACAAAAACATAGCCTAGCTGCAGGTAAATCTTACGTAGTCTCAGTAGAATTATATGACTGTTTTTCAAAGACACTCTCAAAGAGTGCTGTAAAAATGTAGTGCTGGTTTTTTAACCACTCAATCCATAGTCCAACCTAACATTTATTTGAGAATCCTAACCTTGAAGTTTAAAGAAGAGAGGAAAAAACCACCGTGTTTACAGCCATTTCCTTCCCATCCTCTAAGAAAAGTAAGCTTACTATGACAGAGAGCAGAGGGCAAGGTCTGCAATATTACCTGTGCACACACCTATCTATTTCAGAATCTGAATTGCCATTCTCTTGCAAAGGCAATAAACACGGTAATATGTCTTAGATGAAAAGCAAGAAATATAACAGGTTTTCTAGGTAACAGACAAAACAATGTGCCTAGAAAACAAGCAATAGCATAATCTCATTACAAGAGAACACTCAGGAAATTAAAACTAAAAATGCAAAGTGAATACATTTAAGCTACACACAGTTAAACCCCCAAACATTTGTATCAAGAGTAAAATGACAGATGACAGTTACAGCATAATCCTCCGCTTTCAAAGGTGGTGGTTTGTGGTGTTCTGTTGATTCATTTTAAGTCTTTTGATTAGATAAATCTTCTGCATGTATTTCACACATTCTGTAGTAATGGCAAATATATTCTGGTGATGAAAATGTAGGGAGGAAGAGAAAAGAATCCGAAGAAAAGAATGCGTCTTCCAATGTAGCTCAACTGCCACACTATAAGGGCTTATGTACAAGATATTTGTGTTTTCTAAAGCATATTGTCTTTGTTCTTTATTGAACACTAGAAACACTAAATAAAATGTTTCTGACAAGAATATCAACCACAAAATATTTGCCTATGTAAAAAGTATTAAAAGCTAATGTCTTTAAAGATCTTTTCCATTTTTCTTTTTTATATTGCTATCATGTAAATGGAAATACATAGTTTGACTAAAAAATCTCTTCTTAAGCTCATGTTAGTTGTACTCAAAAGAAATAAGAAATATTAAAGGATTTAGAAGTAATTGCTTCTAATTTTATCAGTGTTTCTGTCTTAAAGAATTGAAAGGTGTGGACAACAGTTTAATGAAACTTAGATGGACCTGTTGCTTTATGTTTATTATGGGTTTAAAATGTTTCCAAAAGCATTATTACTATGCTGAATTTTATTGGTAAGAAGGTTTGCCTGCTTGAACTGTTTACCATGTGAGTCTGGCTGTATCAGTGATGACTGGATGTCACCCCATGGTTAACTGTTAGCATACAGCCACGTTGTGTGTGTTTTCCCTGTTCCATGAGTCAGTTTATCTCTCAGCCACGCTGCCCATTTCTCACTGTGCTTCTGTGAGACCGTTCTTGGAACAGGTTTGTCAACACAGTCTTATCTCTCAGCTCCTTTCAGCTGTGCAGCAAAGTCCTCAGCAGATCAAAACTAGGCTCTTTTGACCCCCATGCTGTCCAAATGCAGTATTGCTCCAGCACTTCTCCAGCCCTTGAAGTTCCCAGTTTATGAGGAGGAAAAAACTAAACTAAAAAAAAAAAAAAAAAGAAAACAAAACCCCACAAACAAAAACAAACCACACACCAAACCAAAACTAACCACTTAAAAAAAAAAATCAAACCCCAGAATCCATACGTCTTCTTACTCCAAAATCTGATCACAGATATGTTCTTTTTTAGCTTTCCTCTAATCTCCAGGAAAATACCTTTTGTTACTTGTAATTCTGCAGTCACTGTGGATGGTGCTAGGAGGACAGTACATCCTTTTCAGCTGGCTGTTTGTTTCTTGAGCTCATGAGTGGTGCTGCATATCATGAAACTTTTCCAAGAGAAGGTTTCTTTCTTTCAGTCCTAGGCAGTACCATTAGAGTCATGGTGAAAGGCTAGTTTTGGCTGAATCTACTACTTCAAAAACTTCTGTCAAAACTGCAAAATCTACTGGTGGGAACATGCCAGATATATATGGTGAAAGAACCATGCACAATTTTTGTAAGTGTAATATGGGACCCAGGCTAGCTTCTGTCTTGTATCTCCCTACGTACCGTGACAAATAAGCTGTTATGTATAAGGTCCAAAAGGAATGTACTTGCCTTGGGCAAATACCTCCTGTCCATGCTGTGAGCAGTGAGTCATCATGAACTCAGAACTGTCTGTATGAATATAGCTTCAACTTGCCAATTAATTTAAAGTAATTTAAAGTAATCACTTCAAAATGAATCTTTTGTTTGCATGTCACTTTGCTAGATCCTTTAATTGTCTAAGACTTTGCTACAGGAAAGCAGACAAGCTCAAGTTAGCCCGTGTAAGATACTGAAGACACACAACTCTTCAGGCAGTCTAGGAAACACATACTGAGGGATTGTCACTTTAAACACCGGTGTTTGGAAGTTCAAAGGAATAGATGACCTTAAGACCCAGCCACTTATCCCAAATATTTTGTAATGCAAACTAAATTAAGCTGAAAGCAAGAGTACAGAGTTACAAAATCCAGAAGTGTCCACAAGAATGCAAGGAATGAGTGAGTAAGGAGGGAAGAAGAAGAAAAAAAGAAATATATGTATGTATAATCCCGGTTTATATCTGCCTAGAACATTGGTAATCTCTACATTTTTCTGTTCCAATGATTCTGCTAATAAGATTCTATATGATTAGACCAAGAAGCTGGCAAGTACTAGATGATTTTTAAGGTCCCTTCTAACTCAAACCATTCTATGATTCTATGATGATAGTATTCTTACCTGAGGATTATGTGTCTCATCCAACCCTTGTATTTTCAGTCTATATCGTGGGAACAGATCCTAAACAGGGCATATACTACAGTTTTTACAGTATAGGTAAGTCCTTGGAACATGATATCACCTAAATTCAACCCTCTCTTCCTTATATATAAGTTTTCGTTAACCTAGTTGTTAATTGTTCATTGCCTCTTTGCAGGTTGTAATACCCCAGTAATGACCAAAGAACAGTTTTCACCTTGTCAGGCTGAGAAGGTGAGATTCATCTCACCTGGGTTAGACATTCAGAATGGTATAAACAGGTAGAAACCTGTCTTTTTGATACCTTTGGGTCTCTTTGTGATGAAAGAATAAAATAGGCATTTTTAGGGTATGGTTCATCTGCTGTATTTTAGACCTCTACATTGAGATGAATTGCTCTGTAAGAGTACTTCTTGCTTTCTCGTGAGTATAAAGGAAGCGCAGGGTGACTAGCCTAGAAGTAGATGTCTGCCTTATTGGTCAATAAATCCTTGTTTTAACAACCTTTCCCATGGCTGGCCAAGCCTTCAGCAACCTATTATAACTGTATGGAGCATAACATTCTTTCCTATAGCTCTGGGAAAATTTTAACCCCAAAGCAAAGTTTTCTTATATGTGAGCTTCATAGTTCATGCATGTACTTGTTAATCCTAATTGGTCAAATTAAATGATCAACTGTTGTGCATAAAATTAATGACAGGGTTTTGTTTGTAAACAGAGACAAGAGTGACCTGTTCTGTTTTTGGAACCTGTGCTGATAAAGAGTGTGCATTTCAACAGTCTCCTTGCTTCAGCCATCCAGCCATTTTTCTAGCAAAGGTTCCTTTTGCCCTTTCTTGAAATAGATGTATTACATTTTCTTCTGCTTTTGGTCATTAAATTTGCACTCCAGATTGTTTCACAAAATGAGCCTGTGCCTTTTGTGTGTAACATCAGCTGTCTTGTTATTGTAGTGTAATTTGCAGCTGCAGCTGTTATCTATGTTATATCTTTAACTGTCATGTAAAGTTTTATTTAGAAACACAGAAATGTGAAGCAAAAATGTCAGTGTATGAGGAAAGAGAATACTGAAAGCATAAAAGTGAACAAGATATTTTATGTTGGAAATAACAGCCACATCTTATCTTGAGGAGAAGTACTGAGAATTAAAAAAAAAAAAAAACTTTTTTTTTTTTACTTTCTCTTTTTTTGTTGGAAACAACTTTTTAAGAGTCAGTACAACTGAAAACAACTTCTTTTTCAGATCATGCCTTTCATCCTATGATGGACGTTTCAAGAATATCATCACCTTCCTATTCCCCTGAGAATAGGTAAACCTTGGTTGCAACTTATGTAAAAGGTGGAAGAATATTATTATTATATTATATTATTATTTCTACGCGAGTTTAAAGGGACTGAGAAAACTGTAAAGACAGTTCATAAAAGAGAACAAAAATCATGCTGGATATTTTTTAAAAAACCTTAGCAGATGTATTAAAATTAGAGGTGAAGTATCAATTTTTATCAGGGAGGGATCTGGTTGTAGGAACTGGCTTACAAGTATAGACTGACAAACATTCTCCTCTCTGAAACCTGTAATGTAAGACCAAGTTCTTGGCTAAAAGATATATGATTGTCAGACATGGAATTCAGTCCTAAATTACCAGGGTACTGAATTAAGTTTTATGGCTTTTGTTATATGGTAGCTCAGGCTAGGTGTTTAGAAGCTTTTATGACTTGAAAATCTATGAAATTGGTAACTGTTGCACATTTGGCAAGATATAATGCACATCCTGACCCTACCATCATTTCAACAGCATGTCTCTCAAACTTGTAGGCCACTAATAAGCTTGCTCTTACTTGTTCTCACCTACCTCCACTCTTCAAGTGGAGGAACGTGGAAGCTTCCATACCTCAGCCACACTTTTCTAAGTAAGGTCCATTGCTCACGTGGAACAGCGTGTTGGTGCCTTCAGTGTGTTGTCAGCAAATACTTGTGAGCATTGGGAGCCAGGCTTCTTAGCAATAGCAAGATGCTGCTGAACATGTTCTTTCCTCTACAAGTGAGGATGTCTTGCTGCCTTCTGAGCTTTCTTCAGGTGGTATTTTGTGCCTGTGGGAAAGGTCTGCTCCTGGCTTGCAGTGATCCAACCTTACTGGGAATACAGGATAAAGGCATTCTGGACCCCTGCTTTTGGTTTCTGTCTACTGATGATTTCAGAACAAAACAAGTTTCAAGTGATTTAGAACTCCCCTTTTATAAAATCAACTAATCCCTACTCTTCAACACACACACACTGGGAATTGTAGGAACTTGAAGAAAAAAATGATGGGAAAACAATAGGAGTAGTAACTGTAGGCTCAAATAGCAGTGCATAGTCCCTTTAAAAAAGGATAGTTAACATGGACAGAAGACAGTAGTTTTCCATAATTAATTGGTAGCACATATAGAGGGAAATTTTTTTGTATGTTTCTGAAGATAAAAAGACTTGTTCAAGAGGGAAATTGAATGGATATAAGGACACATGGCCCCTAAAGCTCAGTCAAACCTTATTTGGGTAGTAGATGCTTGTAGTGTTTAAGCATCTCTCCTGTACACTTAACATTTGAAAGTGTTGTTTCTACAACTTTGTTGATATTCTGCAAAGTGAAGAATTATGGAGACTGTTATGACAGAAATTAAGTTACTAGTCTATTGACTTGTAGGTAAATGTTTATTCCCATTATTCCCATGTAATTCAACACAATTCCCATATGATTCACAAACCATATGTGTATTGTACTCCAAGTATGACCAGTACTAGGGTTACTAAATTTATGAAAGCTCCTAGTCTTACTATTTCAGATTTATAGCTGTAAGCTAGTTTTTTTCCACCAAGCAAAACACGTACTTGCATGTATAATAAGATGTTGTTACATAAGTATTTCCATTAATGAAGCCAGTGCATTTTTTATGTTATATATTTTGCTGGAAGTGCTGAGGTCTTGAAAACTCAAAACACTGGTTAGTTTTCGTAAATCTGGTTTATGTATGAAATTATACTGAAGTCTTATACAAAGAAGCCTGAAATTCGATATGACATCAGTAAGAGTGCTAGTAAAACCATAAATGATTATAAATTCTGAAACTACACTTAATTATTGCAATGAAGAATTACAGTGTTATCAAATATTTTACTATAATGCATTCAAATAGTCATTTAGAAGTTAATTGGACAGATATCTGTGGTTAATCTTTGTTAATTTGGAAAATTACAACAAATAATGTACAGTTATTTTAATTCTAATACTTTAATACATCAGGAAATTTTCTGATGAGATTGACCATTACTTTTATTATCTGAAAAAATTAATTTCAGATAAAACTAGTGTTTAAATGATGAAAGGAATTATATTTGTTAGCATTTGAATTAACTTTGATTCTACTGTTTTACTGAAGGTCATGGAGTTTAATTGACATTGATGAAGCCTTATATTCAAGTGACCTATGGTTGACACTAATAATGACAAAATCTTCTTTCTGAAAGAAGAGGATTACTGTGGTAGACCTTAAATAACTTGGCATTTTCAGTGAGATGACCTTGTTATTTGCATTATTCATGGTATTTCCAATGGTAAATATAAAGGAATATAAAGAAATACTGCTAACACCGAGGTGCCCATATCTCATATAGTGTTTAAAGGAGCAAGCAGTCTACAGAAGCGTGTTGCCATATACTATGACTGCACAGTCTAATCTGAGTAAATTTTTAGGAATATTGCTGAAGCTTTTAATAAGTTGGGTTAGTTTCCTGTTGTTCTTTTCCAGTTTCTTTGCTATGTTCGAAAGATGCAAGACACAAATTTGGTAAAATGCAATGAAGAGATTAATCAAGCCAGTGGGAAGAAAACATACGTATGTATTATTGTGTGACCATACTTTGGTAAATAAATGTCAGGACTTCTCAAAATAGGATAATTTTAGCTGCAGTACCACAACTTGTTATCATGACTTCATGGACACTGTGACAGAGAAGTGTGGGGAGGAGCTAAAGTTTTGCGGCATGAGACAGGAAGGCATAAGGAAACTAGAAAAGATTTTGGGCAGGAAGAAGTGAACAGGCTTGGAGACTCATCCTATACTTGCTCAGGATGTATTGAAGATATTCAATTATTTGCAAATCTTTGGCCAGCATATAATATTTTCTCTTATCCTTGTTGAATCTGGAGGCCAGATGTCTGCAAACTCAGCAATGTGTACTTGCCTCCCCAGGTGCATGCAACAACGGGCTCAACAGATGAAACACCCATATAGTTCCTTGGTTGTATGTATCGGTAGCTTATGAATTTACTGGGCTTTGTTTTAAAAGCAGTGTGGGGGCTGAGGGATGGCAAGAAAAAGGGTGTGTTTTGTAAAACTGAGCTGCTTCTTATTTGCTAGAATATATAGAATGTGCTGGAATACTTAGGTATTGCAGAATGTTCAGGGTTTTCTTTGTAGCCAAAATAACTAGGAAAATAATAATAATAGAAAATATTATCAGTTCAGGCAGTAACTGGATGCTGGTACTGTGTACTTAAGAAACCATCAGCTATAAAAATGAAAGACATTAGGAATATGAGCATCCATATGCTTAGATGCAAATTACTGCTCCTATGGCAGATGTCTCTCATACTTTTATTCACGCAGATGAAGTCAAAACCAGTTTTGTTGTTGGCTTAAGAGGGAACTAAGTACTCATCCTCCAGAATAAAGCTATCAACATCTTTTAGTTTTCAACCTATATGCTCATATCCCAGAAGGAAGCAAGCTGATGCCTGCTGTCTACCTGGAGCATAGAGATTAGGGTAAAACTCTGTGCATGAGTTCAACCCCAATTCCTTGCACAGCCCTCTTGTTTGAAAGGTGCTCTTATCGTGTAGTCTTTAGCATAAAATATCTGCCACCATTACTCCAGACCCCCAGTTTCTTTTCTGTTTCTCTGCATCTGCTTTCCTCTTTGTTATCCACAGGTAAGCAAACATGGAAGAACAAACAAGCTTTTTTGGGAAGGGCTGTGTTCTGCAGTGTACAAGGAATCTGCACACTGCAGTACATCACGCTGGGGAAATAAGAGAGTATCATATGAAATATATAGTTATAGGCTCTGAAGTACAATACAGATGGGAGGAGAAGCAAAGAATGCCGGTTGAGGATGACCTCCAAGTTAACCCTAAGAAGCAATATAGATATAAACTTAATCTGCACACTGCAAAAGTAATAGAGCTTAGGTTTTAAGGCACCCTCACTCTTAAAGAAATCAACATCCTCTTTATTGAATGCAATTTTACTTCTAGGTAACGTAGTAAAATTGCCATATTTAGTTTATTTCTTGGTTTGGTTTTTGCTTGTTTTCTTTATCACAGTATGTTAGTATCTGACAAGTGAAACATCTGTGATTTTTCTGGACATCTTTAACAAACACTAATGAATCCTGACTGTGTAAAAGAAAGTTTTATTTTTATGGCTGAAAGGAAACCTCAACAAATTAAATGTTGGCAAATACTGATAGTTGTCTATAAAATGGCATAACTTGTAATTAAAACTAAAGTGTTATATTGCAGATAAAATTCTGAGTATGAAGGGAGCATTCTTCAAAATTGTAGCAATTTGATATCTAGTCTGCCAGACAGAAGCTGGCCAGGACTTTCTTCTTTGTAGGAGACAATGATGCATTCAAATGGGTTCACAGATAGATGTAACATTTTAAGGTTACATTCATCCTATACTATTTCCTTGTCATGCTTAGTTTACCAGCAAAACTACAAATTATTTTTCATTTGTTTTCTGCTATTCTTAGCCCTGGAGGGTCAGGCTAGTGTATGAAAATCAAACTGTACTCTCTTTTTGTCCCTATCTATTGTCATTTTGAAATTGCCAACACAAAGAAGTCCATGATCATAGTGGTTTTCATTATCAGGCTGTTCTTGTTTATAATTTATGAAGCAGAAGGATATGGTTTGCTTGCTTGCTTCCTTGCTTGCCTGCCTGCTTGCTTGCTTGCTTGCTTTCTTCTCCATAAACTTCACTGATCCTCTAAGTTTGTGAACAATATTAATTTTGACTGGTAGGCTGAATAAACACAATTTGCAGTCCTAGGTAGAGAACACTTATCAGCACCAGGGTGTCACTTTAAAGAAGTAACTTTTCGAACCTCATAGCTTAAAGTTATCTTTCTTTTCCAATAGTAAATACAGTACATTGTAAATCTCAGGGTGGATTCAACCATTAGTGTTTACAGTTTATGACAGGAGCATGCTTCAATGTGGGGGCCAATAATTCTGCTTTGGTGAATGCCGGCTCACTTTTTATTATGTCTTTTCAGCTTGTAAACCTACTGTTTGGCTTACTAGCAGCTTCCAGAGCTGAAAATAATTGTCACTTGAAATGTTCATTGTCAGACACTCTACTGACTTGGCAGACAGAACAGCACTATGTTTTCACAGGAGACACAAGTTTGAGGAAGACAGAATCACCTGGTCTGTAAGCTGACAGACGCTAAAGCATAGTTTTCTAGGAAAGGAATCATACAGTGCTTTGTAAGGAGCTGTGAAATACTCATTCATTCTGGGGCAGTGATAATCCTTGCCTTGAGAGTAGGTTGCAGGTCTTTAGCCTGAAGTTTGAAGCTCTCTGGCTGTCTTGAAAGATCCTGTGAATTCTGATAACCTACATACTCCGGTGCCTCTTTATAGTGCTCAGATGGCTATGCTCACCAAACCGTGCCATGAATACATGGATTGGAGTCAAGGGCTGGCAGAGTTCTCTTCCGCCTGAGAAAAATGATGAAAATGAGACTATGGAGCATGACAGAGGGAGAATCCAGAAAAAAATGGGGGGTTGCCACAATGACAACTCACCTTACCTGTGGCACCTCTCTTGCCTCAGGAAGCTTTGGGCCTATTGCATACCCTTGGTATGCTTCCATGTTAGGGTGAAGTATTAGACAAAGGACCTTGCAGATGTCAGTCAACTCTTGTGTGCATCTGCAGAGAATTAATTCATGTGATGGGGAGGAGGGATGTCATCTCACTCAACTTTGCTAGTAGGGGAATGTATTTGTCTCATCCATCAGAGTTCATCATCACAACATGGACCAGGCTCCATATGTACATCTACACATAAAGGCACAGACAGGTTTTAAGTTCACTCATCCCGCTCTCTAAGCTATCCTGAGAAAGTGTGCTCTCTCTGTGGGCCTAATTCAGTTGGGCGCAATTCCATGTTAAATGTAACTACATGGTAAGACTATATCAATATGGAAGCTGTCTCATCTCTGCACAATATTGGCAAGAGTGAAGCGAAGAGATGAGTGTCTGTACACACCGAGAGAGATGAAAGTCGTGCCTTGCAGAATGCTGTTTTGGAAGGTTGGGTGGGAAGAAGTTAAGCCCTTGGCAGAGTCACAAATATTTAGAGAGACGTACGGAAACCGTCAGACTCCTTGAAGACTCTGAATGAAAGTCTTCAGCAACTCCAGCACATTCACAGTGTCCAGTCAACCCAAAATTTCATTGTTTGATAAATAAACTTCTCCATAGAAAGTTGCACAATTTCAATGGAAAGAGAGACTCTTTTTAATTTATCTTCATCCATTGACAGATGCTTGGGTTTTGGTTTGGGTTTGGGTTTGTGTTTTTTTTGCTTTCAGGGAATGTTCACATGTAGCAATTACTAATGAATCTTAAATGTAAAAATAGCACAGATTTCTGAAATGTTGGTATGGGCAGACAGTCTTTTTTCATTGCTTTGCTTATTAGAGTCAGCCAAATCACAGCTTGAAGGGATATAGGGTATGAAGATAGCTGATATTGGTTCAAAACTTTTAGGTACAAATTTGAGTATTCCAATTGATTGACAATACTTATACCCTCCAAGAATGTGTGTCATTGCATAATGTCCATGGAATGTAACAGTGATTTTTTTCTACCTCTTGTCTAACAGGTATGCTGTGTAGAATGGTAAAGGCTGGTTTGTAACATTATTAGTAAAATTTTCAAGAATCACAACTGACATGAAATCACTAAACAATATAGAATTCCTATGAGCAATGTGACTAAACTGCATAGTTTTTATTTTAACATTTGCAGATACTAATTCTTTATTATGATTTTAATACTCTTTGACTGATTTTTTTTTTTGTTTGTTTTCCATTTTTCTTCTTCTTCTGACTTAATTGCTAGTGGGAAGGGAGGGCACCTGTTCATAGTATTTAAGTTGTATGACAGACCGGGATTTTAAAAAGGCAGCAACCAGTTTTTCCCCAGAGTCTAATTACTTGTTGCTTTATTGCTACTGGAAAATCTGAAGCTCTTCAGTTATTTACCGCCTCTTAAAATAGATGCCAGAGCTAAACTCATATAGACCTATGACTGACCTGGGGGGAGGCAGGGGGAAGTGGGGTAAGGGGAAGGAAAAGCAAGAACTGAGAAGTCAGTGATATCTGTGGCTGCAATATGGATGGGGGATAGTGCTAGATGGGTTGTGCTTAGACAGATTTCAGCCTGATTCCCTAGGCTGTTATCCAGATTGAGTTATCTGTATGTATGAATTGGGCTCCAGTTTGAAATAAGAGAAGTTAGAACTTAAGTTAGCATACTGAAAGCAGACTCCACATTGACTGGGAGAGATATATATGAATTAAAGGAATGGGGAGGCAAAGTAGTAAAAAGTTTGTCTCAGCTGGCTCTTTATCTGTTTCTTGGCAGGCAGAAGACGGTGACAGAAGTCTGTAGCATCATGTTTTCTTGAGCTTTCTACCCCTCTTTTTTCCATCTTGGTAGGAGAATCTTCTCTTTTGTTTTTCCTGTTCGTCCACGCTTGTGAAAATGGTGGTATTTGCATACTACTTTTCTTCTCTATCCAAAATTCCATTGGATAATTAAAAAAATTATGCATAACTTAGTCCAATGCCTTCAGCACTATTAACTGGCTGCTTTTCCACTAAAGGCAAGAAACTTGGGTAGTAGCTTGTTACAGGGAGGTTCCTCCAGCCAAGACTGATATATGTCGAACTACTGAAACTGCTGCATGTTTCACTACAAGCTACCTCGAGGTCCACACAATCTGTGTAGCCATCAGACGCAATATAAAGCTTCATAGTATTGCAGGCTGCTGACCTGAAGTCATGGAATCATAGAAGGGTTTGGGTAGGAAGGGACCTTAAATGTCATCTAGTTCCAACCCCCCTGCCATGGGCAGGGACCCCTTCCACTAGACCAGGTTGCTCCAAGCCTCATCCAGCCTGGCCTTGAACACTTCCAGGGATGGGGCATCCACAGCTTCTCTGGGCAACCTGTTCCAGTGCTTCACCACCTTCTCCATGAAGAACTTCTTCCTGATATCTAATCTAAACCTCCCCGCTTTCAATTTAAACCCATTACCCCTTGTCCTGTCACTACAGGCCCTTGCAAAAAGTACCACTCACAGCTTCCTTGTAGCCCCTTCAGGTACTGGAAGGTGCTATAAGGTCTCCCCGGAGCCTTCTCTTCTCCAGGCTGACCAAGCCCAACTCTCTCAGCCTTTCATCAGTGCAGAGGTGCTCCAGCCCTCTGATCATCTTTGTGGCCTCCTCTGGACTCGCTCCAAGTGGTCTATATCCTTCTGATGTTGAGGGCTCCACTGCTGGATGTAGCACTCCTGGTGGGGTCTTACAAGAGCAGAGCAGAGGGGGAGAATCCCCTCCCTTGACCTGCTGGCCACACTGCTCTGGATACAGCCCAGGATACGGTTGGCTTTCTGGGCTGCCAGCGCACACGGCCGGCTCATGTTCAGTTTTTCATCCACCAGTACCCCAAGTCCTTCTCCTCAGGGCTGCTCTCTCTCCACTCTCCACCCAGCCTGTACTTGTGCTTGGGATTGCCCCAACCCAGGTGCAGGACCTTGCACTTGGCCTTGTTGAACTCTATGAGGCTGGCAAGGTCCCACCTCTCAAGCCTGTCAAGGTCCCTCAAATCACCTGATTTGAATTAGAGATTTCAGCTGAGATTTCACTGAGGCTTAATAAAACCAAAATTGAATGCCAGAGTGTGTTTTTGTGCTTGGTAGTACATTTTGGTTTGGCTTTTGATTTGTAAATATTTTATAAGCATGTGGGTTATGTGGCTTATTCTTTTTAAAATGAATGGAACACTGCATGTGTGTAATGCTAAATGCATACGTAAAT
Source organism: Eurypyga helias (assembly GCF_000690775.1). Classification (NCBI taxonomy): domain Eukaryota; kingdom Metazoa; phylum Chordata; class Aves; order Eurypygiformes; family Eurypygidae; genus Eurypyga; species Eurypyga helias. The sequence goes on along the minus strand of NW_010232205.1, from coordinate 9,173 downwards.
ACTTACAAGACTGAGGAAATCAGTCCCAGCATACCTAAAACTCTGTGCTCCCAAAGCAATGAATCTTTGTGCAGATGTGCATGCAGCCTGTCCCTGGAGATATTGATGCTGTTGTTTCACTCTCTGATTTCATTAATTTGGTCTGTCGTCCTTCGGATCTAAACTTGTTTACCTAATGTACTCTTAATGGAATTAGCCCAAATCAATTCTGGTGATAACTTCTGAGTCTTAAAAGTCCATCTAATTCTCCATTAAGTCTGCTTACTCTCATAGCATAAGGCACCTTGCTTTCTCATGAAAGGACATGTTTGTTCAGTTCAAATGACAGAGTCATGAAATTTGTCAGTTGATTCAACAACATTTTTTTGTAGCAGCTTGTATACTGATTTAAACAGTATGGATTAAACCAAATACTGTTTATAAATCAAAACCAAGAATATTTGCAGCTGGAGGTGATGTGATTTAAGATTGCCTTAGTCACCTTAATCAGAGGCTTTGAAATGAAAATGGATAATGTAGACTCAGATAGTAAATGTAAAGTTTTGTTCTTTGTTTCCTTCCCCATTGTTTCTGAAAAGCTTAGGGGCATTATGACTCTTAAAGAGCCTGCTTTCTAATGATTAAAAAGCAAGTTGGTGTTACTGCATAGGAATCGTAGGTTTAGTACTTGTTCGTTCTATTTTTCAGCTTCAGTAAACAAAGCAATATTTCTGACACTGAAAAATGTGTCCTTAACATTGTCTGCTACCACGCCTTCTAAGTGTACAAGTTTGTTGTAGCTATCTTCTGATTTTTTACATTGGCCTTCTTCGCCCTGGGTGGAAAAAAAAATAAAGCCAGTAATGACATGTATTATAAAGATTAATCAACCATAAAGACTATAATTGAACACACAAGTGTAGTCATTACTTGATTAATTACTTCAATAAAATAATCAGTCTTCTACATACATCAGAATAATATTCAGAGGTGACTAGAAGCGAGTGTGTGGAAACCAGGACTACCTTCGATTCTTACATCAAACAGACTTTTCTGCCTTGCCTTCTGTTCGGTTGCAGAACCTGCTTTTATTTGAATGTTTCACTTGAATAAAAATGCTTTCTTTCCCAACAGAATTCTGCCATCCTCACTTTATCCTTAAAAATAAATACTGATACCTCTTATATGAACTTTTACATCGCATATGTTACTTAGTGACCTAATGGCTGTATGTGAAAAAGTCCTTTGTAAGGAAGTATGTAGAAAATGTCACCCATGGGGCTTAGACTGAAGTCCGTAGACAAAATTGTTATTGTTACAGGTTGTTATTGTTACTGCTATGCAGTGAGAGATTATTGGACTCTGAAGTTTTCATTCCTAAAATATGTTTCCTAAAACTGAAATCTGGCAATTCATATTGCAGTGCAGAAGTTCATTCACAGCTGCATCTAGATGTCTGTAATGGTTCTCGGGCTCACGAGCATGTGTTGTCCTGTAATCTGTAAGGGAAAGGCAGAGCATACCTTCATACTTACTAACAAGGCCAAGAAGTAAATCTTGTTCAGATGATTTTGAATCTGAGAAGTTGTAAGCAAAAGTCTTGATGCTTTAGATTTGGAGATGTATTCTGATATCAATATGTTTGCAGAAGAAAGATGAATTCATTCCACAGTCATTAACTACAGTACAGTGGTTAATTAATAGTGTTAACTAAGCAGCCTGAAATAGATACTATATGGTTCAGTGTTTGCGCCATGGTCAAAACCCAAGTGAGCATCAAAACTGAAGAAGAAAAGCAGCCCATATTGTTGCTGCTTGTCCCTGAGAGTTCATGCCAGTTATTTTGACATTTTAGAGGCCATAGGAATTGACTTAGTGTGCACTTATATTCAAGTGTCATGGAGAAAAAATTATATGGCCTCTGTAGGTGGACACTGTAATGTAGGCCTCATTTGTGTGCATTTGGAATCCTATTAAATGACAAATCTATGTCTTTAACAGCATGGACTTCCTGCCATATGGAATATAAGCTTGCCATGCACCTATCTAAAATTCCCAGAGCAGTGAATGCTTTGGTTAGTCATTAAACGTAGTAACATGCTATGCAATAATTGATTTTCAGTTGTTTCTAATTGCATTATTTCTTAAATAATTTTTTTAAAAAACAAACAAAACATGACTTTTTCCTTGAGATGGCTGTAACTGTCAAGTTCAGCTTTCTATGACAAGTCTGGTTTCTGAGTTACTTGAGGCACAAAAAAGCATTGATTTTTTCTAGCATTAATGTTTAGTACAGAACATTTACACACTGTTATAAATGGATTTAGTACTTCAGTAAGTCTGGAGAAACAAGTAGGAAAGGTGTCTATATTTATGTTTTCATAATCTTTTCTTTTTATTAGTTTTATTAATAAATAGTTTATCCAGAAAGGAGTGAAGTTTCTCCATTAGTTCAGCTATTATTTCTTTGTCTTGAGAGAGATCTGCGCTAAGTCTGATAGCAGAGTCTGTTCACCTACAGGGTTGTGACACTCAGCGTAAATGAAGTTACCCTGCCAAGATACATTCCCAGATGTAGACTGAGGATGCTCAAATTGCACGAGAGTGTGATTCAGTCTCCTGAGAGGCTGGGGCTTTCTGTGGACCTATGACAAATCTACAGAATACGCTGAGGAATATTTTACCTTGAGTCAGTGTTTACCCTTAGTTCCTAAGCGTGCTGATTTAGCCTAATATGATGACGCAGGAAGCATCCAGAAATTTAAATAATGTGGCATAGAGCATTTGCGGTATTTTTATTCTCAAGCGTTCGATTTTTGTTGTCAGTAGGTTGCTGACAAGCTTGTGAGAGAATGTTATCAAGATTGTGTGTTGGAATGCTCTGTGTAATGGGGAAGGTCATACTAACTTCTGTGTCCACATATATGCGTTGTCAGCATCTGCTTGCTGATCTGATTTGCTCATCCCAGAAAAACAGGTTTACCACTTTTGTGGGAACTGTGTTAATTCAAACACGCCACTGTTTAGTCCGGCACTCCTTATTTATTGTTGTAAAAAAGGACAGAGAGGAGGCAGGGGAATGAACTTTAATTTTTTCATGGTGAGGGTAGATTGAAAGAACAACTCTAAATTTTCTTTGTCTTATGCACGGCATTTCTGTGCTTTAAAAAAGTAGTGTGCTACTTAGTTGTTCGACTGTGTTGGAGCCACATTGTCATGAAATGAAGACCAAGGATACCTCATGAGATAGAGAGAAAAGTTGGAATAGCCCTACGGCCTCACTGGGTTTCACCACATTTGAGGCAAGCCTGATCTGCTGCACTTCGGTAGGAACTAACCGAACACTTTGAAGACAGGGAGGTTGGCGGTAGGCAGAGGGAGGAAGTTTACCTTCATAGAAGTTACTAACACACTATTAATTACTTACCTAAACTCTCAAATGTTTTCTGTTTGGATCGCCTGTACAAGCAGCCTTCTCATCGAGGTAGAAGTGATTAGATGAACAGCAAAATCAATGTCAAGGATCATGTTTCCAGAACAAAATAAGGACAAAGAATGCAAATTATTACTTCCATGAGTGGCTTTGTGAAGCCATAATAGTTGACAAGAGAGCTCAATCACTGGACATCAAAATCCTGACCTATAATTTTATTTCTAGACCATTTTTCTGATCTTTGTTACATTAAGATTATATCCAGTATGGCACAGTCACGGTCTGATTTGCTTTATGTTGATGTAGAAGTCCGACTATGATTGCTAAAGCAAGCGCCTCAGAAGCGTATTGTTGGGGCAACAAATGTGTGTTGCCACAGCCCCACTTACACTTTGCAGCAGGAAACAAAGACTGCATTCTGCAAGGCTGTCACTCTGCCACCTCTCATGACCAATGAAGCCATTTTAAAAAATAAACAGTGAATAGGGGACGTCATGCTATTTGTCACTTGTGCTACTTAGTAGTTGAGTATTATCACTTTTGCAAAGCATATAGAAATACATGATTAATGACTTTGTACAAATAGAACCTCTTATGAATGTGCCAGAATATGGCCTTGAGTGCTAAAATTCAGCATGTTATTGAAATGCTTGTCCCCAGAAAGCGAAGACCCCTGTGGATATTTTTCCTACCTTAAATGTAACAGCTTGCCACTGAATTTAAATTATGTTCACTACTGTTGTCGTTCCTTCAGAATTCTTTATATACTTAAAATATGAAGAAGTGTTCAAATTCAGCACTAGTACTTAAGTAAAAATCTGTTCAGGGATTCAGACCTCTAGAAATATTACAGTGTATTCATTCTTATTAAATCATAAGTTTACTTTCTTGTCTTCCTGCAAAAAGTGGCGTTGGAGGTGAAATTCTGGAAGTAGTTTGAGCTACACCAAAAAGTAAAGGAAGTAATCAGATGTACCTGTGTTAATTATGGGTTTTTTTGAGGCATAGTGCTATAGGTCTCTAAATATGGATAAGTTCCATGGAGGTGTACATTTTTTTAGTATCCTAAAAATCAAGACAAAGTTGGCAGTGAATGTTATTTTCAGTTAAGATTGCAAATAGGTTTTTTTCAGTACAAAAACCCAGTAATACCATCAGGTCTTGTGTGAAAGTTCAAGACAAGCTACTCTTGTATGGGACAATAACTGTTATTCATGACTTATCATTTTCTTGTGAATATAACAGTGTGTTCTGATTTTATAAGATAATTACATCAATTAAAAAGCAGCTTGAATGAGTTTTAAAATCCATTTTTTAAATCCTGTTGAACCCTACTGAAATTATTCTCACAGTCAGCCTCAGAGCGTAGTATGAAGATAGATTTTTTTTTTTTTTAATGTGTACAGGAGGAAACTTTAAAACCAGGGATCCCTACAGAGAATGCCATATCAACAGCTTGCTTTATTTATTAATTTATTTTTGAAGAGAAGACACTCCAACAGGCGAATTGCAAGTATGGTACAATTATTGCTGAGCAAAGAAGACTTAAAAACTTACATGATGTGGTTACGAATTCTGAATCCATTTCCTGTAAATCACTAACATTAGATTGACTTCATTAGTTGAATTCATATTGCCCACAGAAATTAAGTAGCTACTTTGTGTGTAACAGGTAGCTATAATAATAATTACTTGCATGTCATTTATAGGAATTTATTAGATTATGATGGCAGAAATACAGAGATAGAATGAGAGTCATGAAGGAAACAGATATGTTGTAAGATACTGTCTTTCCCTAGACCTGTGAACAGTTTTATTCATCTTGATAAAAACTTTTTCTGCTTGTGCAAAACATATGTAATGTGCTATAAAATAAGAACCATAAAAAGAGGAATAAAAATGATTATAAAGGAACTTTAGATACTATGTGGTCCAACTCTACAGTTAAAAGAGCCAGCTTCAATGTTACATATGCTTGCTCAGGGCCTTTCCTGAGTACTCGGTGTCTTCATGTCTTCAAGAGAAGTCTTGAATAGCTCAGAGAATTGTAATAGGTTCACTTGCTTTGTACACATAAATAATTAACGAGATCAGGGAAGAATTTTATTTTATGCATACATCAATAAAAGGTTAATCTTCCACTTTTCATTAGCTTGAGTCATTTAGGTTCTCTGATGTACACAAATCTTTCTGTACAAAGATTTCCACCTCTCGTTTTAAGATTGAGTAGTTTGGAGAATAGTGACAAATTTACAAGGAGAGTGTCATGCTTAGCGATTTGGTGCAGCACCCTCATCTTCAAGTAGGCAATACAATTTATAAATGCAGTTCTGAAACCAATCTGGAAAGCAGTTATATATTTGTTATGTAGCTCAGTCTTTTCAAGCATGGTGGAATTGTTTCTTTTCCCCTACTATAGCAAGCTACAGCTAAAAGCAAAGCAATCTGATGAGTGTGACTAAGTAAAATGGGAAAAAAGTCATTGACAGATACAACAAAGTCATTGTAAAGACTGTTCCCCTTTCAAAATTTTAGGGAAATTCAATAATTGTCATTCAACAATTTCTGGAAAGTTAAATTCCTAATCAACTAGAACAGCTTTGCTATTCTTCTGCTTTGGAGATCTTAGTGGATATGTGCCCTTAAATTTTTCTTTGATGAACACAAGCAATGAGTATGGATTCCTCAGTCCAGTCTCTAGTGGCCCATTGTATCTGGTGCCAAACAATGAGATACTCTCAATTGTGTTTGGCAGTCTATTTAGGAAAAGATGGGAGGGGCAATAACAAGGAGTGTGGTAAATGAGAACTCTGCTTACCAAGCTCCACGTGTGTGCTGATAAAATCCCTGATCAATGTATGATTAGTCTTGGTTGATGTTATTGATAGAGACATGCTCTTAATGTCTTTTAAGAAGCAGAATATTGCATCAGCTGGCTGTTCATGGAACATGCTGAGAGAAATTTTAGTTTTGGAAATTGCAGTTGTTCATTGTGTTTCTGTGTATAATGGATAATATTTTTCTAGAGTATTTTGTGATTTAAACACCATAAATCCTATTATCTTTCAATTATTCTTGTGTGCTTAAATCATGTAGTTGGTTGTATTTTTGCTTATGTTTATGCTTAGCTTTAAGGCTACTTAAAACATGATGTTGTATCTAAAGCTGATGTTTTTAAATGGGTCACTCTGCTGGAGTTGATTTGTGTCACGTAAGGAGTGCAGAGGGACTTGCCAAGATGAGTAGGTACAACTGTGTGTCCTGGATGCTTAAAAATATTAAGGATGGAATTGTATCCTGAAACTCTCAGTATTTACATCTTGCTTTCAGTTTTATTCTTGCAGCTTCTAGACAAGATTTTAAGATAGCTTAAGATCTATGAATAAGGAAAGTGAAGGAATAAATGGTAATAAGTTTGGGCTGTAAGAAATGTCAGGTTATATTGACTATATAATAGCAGCACATGCAAACATCAGATTTGTATGTTATTGTTAGGTAGTTTCTTGTATTTTTTTTCTGGAAAACCCTTTTTATCTCATTCTCTTTTGATCCCAGTAATCAGTAATTGTTTGCAAAACTAACTGAATGTTGGGTTATTTTAGCTTTATTTGACTGACCTCACTCTCATGTTAAACTACAGTCATGAAAAACTGCTAGATATTTTGGAGCAAAGAAAAGCTTTTCTTTTTTTTTTTTTTTTTAAGTGCAGGAGGATTGTGTGGCCTTTCTGGGGATTTAAAAATCATAATATTATAATATTTATTACACGAGAGTAATAGTCATGGTTCAGGACTCTGGAATTGGGTATAAATATGTGAAGTTGACAAGAAACATACTGCAAATGTTAAGAGTATTTTTGACCTAGGTTCTCATCAGTAAGCATATCATCCATATTATGCTAAATACTCTGTATGACTTAAGGCAAAAGTCCTAAGGAAGGGTGTTAACTAAGGCACAAATGTTCTGTATGAAGAAAGAGGAAGAAAAGAAGTTAAGGAAAAGATAAAAAAACAAATAAACTAGGAATGAGCAGGTTTAGAAAGCTGAGAACAGAAACACAGGGTGATAGTGGATGATTTCTCTGATGAAATGGAAAGAGTTACAAAGGATGAGAAAAGGAAAACAACCGGGAAGCAAAGAACTGTGCTTATTTTTGCATTTCTTTTCTTTCTAGAAGTAAACATACTCTTGCATAGAACACCACAGTGGCAGAAAAAGATACTGAAATTTTGGAGATCAGGTTCAAATTGGGAAGTAGTATTCCATAGCTAGAAAAGTAGAAAGACTGTAGCATATATCAAATTTCATGGATCAAATTAATTTGTTTTCAGGATTTTCACTGGAAGCATCTAGTGGAAGAGCAACAACAATAGAAGTACATGACTGCGGTGTGTTTAGAACTAGAAATAGGATAAATTACTCTTGTGAGAGGGAGAAAATGGGGAAAAAGGACAGGAGGAAAGGAGCTATGAGGTAATATAGGAAATTAATGAAAAATGGTGAGAAGCAAAAGCTGTATCAGTAGAAATTGGAAATGTCACTTATATATGTGCTATGAGGTACCATAGCATTACATGTGATGAATACCCATTTGTCATTCTTTACTGTAATGAGAGCATACAGCCTGTGTAGAAAGAAACCATGTCCTGCCTAAGTACCAGCAGCCCGGGAAATGCGTAAGAACTCCTTTCATATGCTGTAGTTTATGTGTTACAGGCAGTTTTTGGGATTTTTTTGTTTGTTTGTTTTTTAACAAAAAAGTGTGCTGTTTTCTGTTTGCATGGATTTTGCAAGTATCACTTCAGAAATGCAATAGGAAGAAATATCTGAGAATAATTATTCCTCTCCACTCATGGCCAAATATGAAAGTCACAGAAAGGTTGAACTACTGGTAGGGAGGCACAGAGTTGTTGGAGTAGGTAGTAGCTGGAGAGAGAGAGCACTGATCCGGTGGAATAGGGGTGAGGAAGGCTGCATGTGACCAGGTCATGTAACCTGTCAGTGAGTGGAAAGACAAACCAGTCACAAGCTCTATCCCTCTCCCTTCACTTCCATTACTGCTTTTTCCAGTTGTCAAAACCAGCTCCTGAGTGTCAGATAATACTCTTTTTTTTAACCTTCCAAACTCATGTTGCTTAAAACATGTTTGAAGACTGATCAAACAGCTTCACCAGAACAAAACCTATGTGCTGTAATTACAAGACCCTAAAACTTCTTTTTTTTTCCTTGGGAAAAAAATTCTCTTTAATATTTCATGATTCGGTCTATGTTTTACTGAGATTTATGTGTTTTTTCTAATATATTTTTCATGGGAAGGAAGATTGTTACCTGGACAGACAAATCTGCAATGTTAAGGTATTGATAAAGAAAGAAAGTATGAGCAAGATTTTTTTGGAGTGGCTGCAGTGAAATTAGTTTCTTAACTACCTAGTGATACACCATACTGTGACAGAATAAAGAAAAAACCTGGTTTGGTCACCTGCTTCATTTCCGTGACATCTTTGTGTCTTGTTTCCCACCCTTGAAGCACCATCCGTGCAATCCAGGGTAACTCAGCTCTGAGGCTGTGTTACATTTCCCAGCATGACTTTGGTCATTCTAACATTTCCCAAAATAAGGAAGTTCAGAAATTACTCATGTGAGTATGTCCTCCTGCACATTTCTTCAGTACTGTTACCTTTTTTATGCCAAACATTTATTAAAACTTGGGGTACTGAATGGTATTTCAGAAATATGATGTGCTGGATTCAGACAGGAAAGA
>NW_010232204.1:0-16170 GCF_000690775.1 Eurypyga helias | reverse complement strand
AAGGGCCATCCCCAGGCAGGGGTGGCGGCGAGGGTCAGCTGGCCCCACCAGCCCTCCTGGATGGTTCCGGAGCGATGGCTGGCGCCTTTACCGCCCGTGAGGGCCTGGCCCCGCGGAGCCGGCCACGACTGTGGCACAAGTCGTACGAGAGAGGAGCCAGGCAGGCTGTGCCAGCCAAGAGGGAGTCGTGGAGCTTGCGAGAGGGTGACTTCTTGAAGGTGAGGAAGAGGCCGGAACGAAAGCCTCTGTCCATCGAGAGGGCTCAAGGCTCAGAATTCTTGTTTGGGATTGCACCGTGTTCCCTGGCCCTCTCTCAGTCCAGAAGGAACCTGTTCAGGTTGTTCCTCAAGCAAAGCAACAACTCTCAGCGACTTGTTATGAGTGAATTTGTCCTTCAGGCCACGTCCCGGGGTGTCCCTGTGCACCATGTCAAAAGGAGAGAGCTGGATGCTCTCTGCAGAGGTCAGGTCCACCAGGGAGTTTGCTTGGAGGCCACTCCTCTCCATTTCAAGAGTTTGGAGGAAGCTGAAAAGCCTGATTTGGGGGATGGAGAGAGTACGAACCGACAGCTGATTTGGCTGGTGTTGGAGCAGATCCAGGATCCCATGAACCTGGGGGCACTGCTGCGCTCTGCGTACTTCCTGGGGGTGGACAGAGTGGTGACAAGCCAGAGGAACAGGTAAAGGGTTGGTTATCTACTACTTTAGCTTTTCTCTTCCTTTTCCTGCTGGCTTCCACAGGTTTCTAGCCTGCATTGCTCAAGAGCTGCTTTAGAGGGCTTTCTAGGACTGAGCTTGCGAGCTGAATTTGGCTAGCGCTGCTTTGCATTGTGCACAGCATGGAGGCTGTGGGACCTGGTATTCCAGGCTGGTAAGGCACCTCCCTGGGTACTTCGTTTTAAACTATTTTGTGTTTCAGTTGTCCATCTGCACACAGAACTGCTGTAACCTATTTCCTGAGTTAATTTCTCAGCCCTCTTATTCTCCATAGGAAAATATATCCATAAGATGTATGAGATCTGTAGTAGGACTGGTTGGAATTGGGTTGCAGACACAAGGGAAAGAAATACAGAAACAAAGCTTCTGGATTTCCTTTTTTGCTCTCATATGACGCTTTTCCTTTTTTCCTTGCAGCTGCCCATTGACACCGACAGTGAGCAAAGCTAGCTCTGGAGCTATGGAAGTCTTCGATGTCTACAGCACAGATGATCTCCGGAGCTTTTTGAAGGTAGATCCATGGTTTTTTTTCCCCTTTCCTTTCAAGAAACCTCAAATATTGCCTTTTTTTTTAAGAGAGAGTAGTTAACAGGAAAAGGACTTGGTCATTTGCAGGGTCCTCTGCTCCTGCTGTGCATTCCTGTTTGCTGCCGGTGGTCTGTGCTGTCGGCCCACCTCTTACAGGCATGCATCCCCAGTCCCATTCCATCGGGTGGGGTGACAAGTCTGAGTTGTGGGTCTTCTTCTGGAAGACGGCCATAGCAGGGTACCGCTGTGTCAGTCTCCCGTACTCGGGCTGCGAGCTCGGTAAGACGAGGTCCGTTTCCCTTTCTCTCTGAGGGGACCCGAGCCAGCGCTGCTGCACGGAGCGTGGCCGAGGCAGCATCCTGGGGCCCAGGCACATGGTGGCAGCATTGGGCAGCCTTTGGAGCAGGGGAGTAGAGGAGAAACTAGGGCTGATGAGAGCTGCTGGGAATCTTTTTACGCTGTACCTATGGGGCTGAAGTGAGATGAGGGCCCTTTGCAGAACGTGCTGCAAAAGGAAATAGAATGCACATAGAAAAAAATTATTTAAACTGAAACAAAACCAGGGATGTTGCTTTGAGTTGTCAGAGTGTGTCTGTCTCCTGTGGTAGCACTGTGTGACTGCCCTGGAGTCCTCGTGGAGGTCCCCTGTGTCCTGGCTGGGCTGGGGACTGGCTGAATATTGTGTGCATGGAACAGGGAGCTGCGGGCTCTTGTCTGCCCTCCCCTCTTCAAGTGGGATCCCCCAGACCTGGGGAAGCAGTGAGGCTTGGAGGGCAGAGGCTGCAGACCTCAGGGTGATGCAGGCACCCAGACTGTGCTCCTGGGGTTGCAGCGTATCCTTTGAGGAAGAGCTTGTCATAGTCTGGTGTGACCGTGAGGCTGAGCAGAGGTAAGCCTGGACTCTTCCTGCTTGGTGCTAGAAAAACCTTGTCTAGCTGTACAACAGGTCTGTGGCAGCTGGAGCTCTGGATGATGGTGAAATGAACAATACGTAAAATATGTTGATTTTAATTGAAACAGCTGGAAGAATCACTTTGTTACTGTAAAGCTTGAATTATTAACATTTTGAGCCATTGCAGCAGTTCATTTAATTGGACCCAGATTCACTGGCCTAACCCTTGGCATTGCCTGGCTGGTGTAAATTTGATATACCGTAATGTAAAAAGTGCCAGTTTCACAGGAAATGAAGCTGGCAAGAAGCAGCAGCTCTTTTATTGTTAAAATGGATTTCCAAGACAAATAATTAAGGCTCTTTTTACTAGGATGCGGGAGGGAAGGCTGGTTATGTGAGGCACTGAGTGTTGAGTGCCCTGCCTTTTGAATGAGCTGATTTTTGGCATCTGAGTTTGAAAATGTGCATTTGTGTTTGAAAATGTTCCTGTGGGCTTCTGATGGCTGAGCCTGCACTTGAGAACTTCCACTGCACGGCTCTGTGGATTAGCCTTATGCTAATTTGTTTAACTGTACTCTTTTTTTGTATGATTTCCTGGCAAAAACCTTCCCAGAACTGTTGTATGAGGGGGAAAAAAAAAAAGCTTTTCAGTTGCTGTTTGTTTGCTGAACTGGAATAAACACCAGAAAGAAAATTACTTTTACTTTTTTTTTCTTTCTTACTTTTTTTTTTTCTCTCCACTCTTAAATCAAGGTTTGTGTGCTAGTACTGGGAGGACTTTGGTGTAAAAAATTCAAGGAATGCCAAAAAAACCCTAGAAAAAACATTCAGCTTAGTGGAAAATGTAAAAAAAAAAAAAAAAAAAGGTGTGTCTGCATACATGACTTATTTTCTTTGGAACCTTGAAAAGTAGGCAACTTTTTAACGTTTCTTTCGTTTCCCTTTCTAGGCTAAAACTGCAGAAGGTTGGGAAGTTGTGGGAACGGTTAGCAAGCCTGAGGATGTGGAAAATGTTCCTGTCATCAGTTGCTTGGAATTTCAGTGGACGAAACCCGTTATTATAGTCATAGGTATTACAATTTACAGAGCTTTGGGCTTGGTGGAAGCACATGTGTGAGGGAACGATCAGGGTGATCTTTCACTCCAAAGCTAGCTGCAGGTCTGTTACCTTACATCACACTTTGGTCTGGAAGAAAAAAGCTGAGCAAGAAGTACTGGAATGATTTGGTTGCAAATGAAATAGGGACCCAGAAAAAGAGGGGGAGCCAAGAAGCCTCCTGGTAGGAACTGCAAGAACAAACCAGTTTGGTGAATGAACAGGGAATTGAGTAGCTGCAGAGGACCTAGATGGCAGTTCTTGCTGGCAGGACAAGTCTGGGTCAGGGCAGCCACAGCATGTTGTTTTGCATTTTCTGTGGCATTTTTGATCCTGTCCTAGAGCCCTGAACCTGGATTTCTGTGTTGGTGAACCACAAACTGAGTGAGAGACCCGGGAGGTAGGTTTGCTCTTGCTGCGCTGCGGCTGTGATGGTGAGCTGTGCCCCATTTTTGCTCTTGTCATGTTTCCTCTTAAAAAAACAGGATTCTTTCTCTGTGCCCAGGTCTGGAAAGAAGCATGAGGTTGGGGGCGATGGTCTGAACACAAAACTGGGCTCTGTGGGATGGAGAGCACCATGGAGACCAGTCGGTGGCTGCTTTTGTACGTGCAGGAGAAGGCAGGAGCTGCTGGCTGCTGTGATAGTAGCAGGAGGACTGGGTGGAACCTCCCCCTGCCAAACCTGCATGCCATTTGGGCAATGGGTGCCAGTTCCCTGAGCACCTAAACTGGGCGATTCTTACAGGGCCTTGGCTTCTGCCCCCTCTTTGTGTAGAGGATACTTGTAAAGGATGCTGTCTTTTGTGACAGAGTTTGGGGTTGTGCAGCCTCCCAGAAGGTGAAGAGAAGGGGAGTAACAGCCTTGTGGCAGCTAGAGAAAGAAATTCACACAGGAGTGCTGCTCTGGGCACCCTTGTTGCGGCCGTGCCGTAGCCCCCAACTTGGTGTCACCTGGCACAAGGGCTGGTTTGAGCTTTTACACTTGGAAGTAGTGTCATGCTGGCAAAGAGCCATCAAGGGGCTCTAATCCTGCCCCGTGCTGCTGTTTTCTTGGCTCAGAAGACATTCCTTTAATTAAAATGTTTATTGAACTAGAAGTACTGACAAGACAATGCCACAAATCTGGCATCTCTGCAAGATGTGTGGAGCTATATTATAAAAGGAGTAGGGAGGCTGGTAGCGCTGCTGATGGACCACAAAGAAATGCATCCCAGAAAGAACGACAACACCAGGAGAAAGGAAGGGGGTGAAAGTGGCAGTGGTGTCGTTACCTTGAGTTATGAGAGATTTCTTCAGGAAAAAGTCCAAATATCCTTTTGTCAAGGGAGATTGGAGGCTGATTGGTAGATGCATGAGGAGAGCTCCCAGACCTTGCAGCAGTAATGATTTCAACTCTCTGCTGAGCACTAACTCTTTGCTGAAAAGAAAATTGAACATTACAGTCGTCGGATGCTGAGGTTGTTTGAAGAAACGTCCTAGATCTGAATATGTAGCGTACCTGCAGCTGCAGAGAGCAGCAGAGATAATTTAGCATGGTAGTGAGCTTCCTAACATTGCAGAGATTGTCTTGTGAGTTAAGCATTTTCAGACTTGAATTCACCCTCCTGGCATCCTCGCTGGCTCGGCAGAGAGTGATTTGGGCAGTCCAGCTTAATGGTGTCTGCACTGGAGTCGTTGCCGAAGGTGACAGGCAGGCTGCCTGCCCCGGAGCCTGTGAGCCTTGTGCGAACAGGAACGGATTGGGAGCAGTTAGAGGTCTGAGCAAGAGGAGTTTCTGGGTAATTTGTTCTTACACATTCAGTCTTTAGTTTGGGGTTTAAGACTGGTCATGGTGGTTTTACTGAGATGCTCATGTTGCGTATTTCTCTGAACTGCCAGGATTTGAACTGGAAAATGCAGTTGTTACAGTAGTGTTAATTGTAAACAGGGCAGGAAACCTGTTTTATCGTTTCAGCCAAGCTCTAACTCTGGTCATTGAGGCCTGTCAGTGAGGGGAAAAAGGTAAGAGATGGAAGTCAAAGATCTGAAGTGGGAAGAGTTTTGTTCACCAGTAGGACTTAATCTGATTGAGTCAATACTCCCTCCCTTATATCACAGTCTCTGCAAGTCTTTTTGCCCTGAATTTATGGTTCCTAATTATTTTAAGCAGCCAGAGTCATAAAAAGCTTTGTAAAACCTGGAAGCAAAATTGCTGTCTTTATTAGGAATTGTAAGACCCTTATCAGGGAGAGGAGAGGATTGCCCCAGGAGCTGTTGTACCTGTGGCAATAGCTGCTGTCCCAGCTGGGGAGTCCCGCGTGTGGTTGGACAGGTTCAGGGGATAAAAATGGCTGTAACTTGTAAAAGTTTTCTGTGTTGAATCAAGAAAATGTAGAATTTTTTTTTATTTAAAATTTAAACATCCCTAGAGAGCCACAGTCTCGGGATGAAGCGGCAACCAGGCTGTGGGAGGCCTGTCTCCGATTCCTGGTGTTGCCCAGGCTTCTCACGTGACCTGGAGATCTCACCCAGCTCTCGTCTGCACTTCTGGCTTAAAGAAAGAAGGAAGAAAATAACGGGTGGAAAATAATGGGTTTTGGGTTTCTGAAGGTTCACTCAGCCCAGCCAAAAGATGCGTTTGCCAGTGGGGTTTATTTCCTGCGGGAAGGGGATGCAAGATGCGTTACCTGAAGCATTCTTTTTGCTCGCACAAAATGCATCTCTCAGTTAGATCAGGCCAGCAAAACCTGAAACAGCCTCCGCTTCCGGTCTGTGAGATGGGAATACCGGCGTCCTCTCCTTGCGTGGTCTGCGGGGTATTGCACAGCTCAGTACGTAGGGACAGGGCATGGGTCCTGCTGGGGGGGGCTGTAAACCAGGGGAAGAATTCTGTGGCAGTGCAGCTGAGCAAGGAGCTCATTTGCCTTACTGAGGAGCGAGTCTCCAGCAGTGACGGCGCTTAAACCATCTGTTGATGCTGTTAAAACTTCAGGTGAGTGTCTGAATTTAGGTGAGTGTGGGCAAGTCCTTGGTGATGGCACTGGTCACGCAGGCCGAGGGGCAGGAGCCCTCAGTAGGGCACGTGTGTCCCAGCAGTGCCATCCCAGGACGAGTCTGGGGTTCAGGCGGGTCGGTGTATGGCGGCTGAAGGGGAAGGTTTGGCTCCCAGCATGCTGAGCCCGTTTTGTCAGAGGGTGAGCACGTCTTGGAAACAAGCTTGGGTATTCTTGCAGCCGTGTAGCTGTCTGTGTAGCTCTAAATAATGAATGTGGAAGAATTCTTTGGGGACCTGGGTGGGCTGGGAGGTCTGTGGTCTTCTGCATTTTCACTTGTCTGCACGCAGGATTGTTTAAAGCCTCTCCCTTTCCATTTCCCTTTGTGACAGTGTGAGTCAAACAACTACTAATGACCTGGGATAGATTTCAACTCTGTTTCACCAGTGTATCAGCCCAAACATATCAGGGCTGTTGGATGGTTTAACAACTAATCAATTGAAGCCTCTGGTTAAACTGTCTGCTTTCACAAGTTACACCCAGCTGGTGGTACTGTGTGCTGAAAAGGCTGAACCCGTCACTATCAATAGGGATGTGGGATTTGCTGGACCGGATCAGGCCTGTGGCCTCATCCGCCTCGTC
Organism: Eurypyga helias; assembly: GCF_000690775.1. NCBI lineage: Eukaryota > Metazoa > Chordata > Aves > Eurypygiformes > Eurypygidae > Eurypyga > Eurypyga helias. The sequence goes on along the minus strand of NW_010232204.1, from coordinate 9,324 downwards.
CCTCTGGCAGCAGCCGGCGTACATGGGCAGCTGTCTGCTGGCACGGTGGCTGCTTGCGCAGGGGATCTTGGTGCTCAGACTACAAGGCTCTGCGCTTGACGCTGTGCACACAGGCCTGTTGCACAGGTATTCCTCAAAAACACTTCAGGTACTGGAGAACAGATCTGGGGAGGCTGGAGTGGGCCAGGAAGGGGCGGCAGGTAAGGTGCTCGTCTCACCTCTGGTAGTTCTTGGCTGTCGCTGCACGGGAGCTGGTGAGGTTGCTGGTGACCTTAGGGCCAAGGGTGTAGTTGTGACAGAGCGTCGGCAAGAACTGTACTCGTGAGGGGGGAAAAGGGACGTGGCAGCGTCTGTGAGCTGACCTGAGCAGTGCCTTTGTTCTGCAGGTAGCGAAGGTGATGGACTTTCCCTGGAGACGCAGCTCTTGTGCCATCGGATGCTGGCCATCCCCCCCGGCAGAGCGCTTCACCCCGGGATTGAGTCGCTGAACGTCTCTGTTGCTACTGGTAAACGTGCTTCTGAGCACAGAGGCATCACAGTCCAGATTTCTGTATTTAAGAATCAAACAAACACCCTGGCCCACAGAAGATCTTTTTTTTAAAATGTATTTTTACTTTCCTACAGGTATTCTCCTGCACTCCATCTGCAGCCAAAAGCTGAGACACGGTGATTGAGTCTACTTGGCGACTTTCCTACAGGTATTCTCCTGCACTCCATCTGCAGCCAAAAGCTGAGACACGGTGATTGTTCCGTGGCTGTGCCCTGTCACTGTGGATACAGAAGTGATCTTCCCACCGTCTTCACTGTGGCTGCAAGTTCCAGGGGGGGAGCCCCATCGACCTGAGCTGCATCTTGGCTGGCGCACGGTACCACGAGAACTCTGGCTTAACGCTGAACTCAGACCTGCATGTAGTAGGTAACACCTCCCATCGGCACCTTGGATGAGGGCTGTAAGGAAGGCAGACAAAGTTAGGTGTTCAAAGCAGACAGCCAAATCCTTCCGTTTTTGTAGGAAAACACGCGGTGATGGCTGCGAGCCTCGTGCTTGTTGGGCTTTGTACATCGCTCGTGCAGCGGAGAGGATTTGGGCTGTTGGTGAAAGACGGTGCTGCCACTGAGAGCAGCGGTGCCCTGACCCCACACCCACTGCCCCCTTAGCAGCCAAGAGGGTGCTGGGGATAACCAGGTATGATTTGGGATTACTCAGCAGCAATTTCTTCACGAAGAAGTGGTTTCTCTGTTACATATTGCTGCTTGAATGTCTGGAAATGCACCGTGTTGCATTTGGTTGTAAACCAGGTCTGCAGCCCTGCCCAGGGATGGGCATGAGCTGTCAGGGAGCAGCGGTAGTGGGGAAAACCGCAGCCTGTTGAAATAAAACCTGTAAAGGTTGGTTGTAGACTCAAATCAATCGTTTTTGTGTCATATGTAAATCCAGAGTGTGCTGGCTGAGTGGAACAGGGCAATGCCTTCAGGTGGGAAGGGGAATCAGGAGCTTGTTCTCCCAGGGAAGTTTCCTTTCCGTGGTGAGCCTGACCCTACGGGATGCTGAGCTGCCCCAGCACCACCGTCCCTGCTGATGGCGTGGGAGGGGGTGAGGGTGGCTTCATTTGCAAATATCCTGGTTGAAAACCAGGCTGGCTAAATTATTGAGAACCAAATGAATGTTATCACTTAGCACCTTAATTATTTTATTTAGCTACTGTGGCCCTTTGCATAGGATTCCTCATTAACACTTAATTTACAGTGCCCTTTAGGGATAATTTCAAACAATTCAGCTTAGTCTCCTCCCTCCCCCCCCTTCCAAATGAACAAGTAAATCACTCAGAGTGACTAATTAGGACTTTCCTTTGAGCTAAATGAAGTCTGTAAACCGGTCTGTGGATGTGGAGGTTTTTCAGATGAGTCCCTGGGAGGGATTGGCCGGTGGGTGCTGCGGCGGTGGGTGGCTGCAGGGCTGGGGACGCCCCAGGTGCCCGGGATAGGGGCAGGACACAGATGTGGCCATGGGGTCCAGCCTGTGAGGGAAGGGCAGACACAGTGGCTGGCACTGGGCCTTCGTGCAGCCCTTTGCCTGGTTGGGGCCTTACCTCCCTCCCCTGCTCAGAGAGCTAGGTGTGGGGGCCATGGAGGTGTCTCGGGGCCACGGCTGCCCCTGCAGCCTGCAAGGGGGGTTCCTCGAGGAGCCCCACGAGAAGGTTTGTGCCCTCCTGGCTTGCAGGTGGGATCCTGCACAGCTTTGCAGTGAAAGCTTTGCTTTTCAAAGGTGTCGAGTTCTCCTGTGTCTGCAGCCGTGATGGAGAGGGTGCCTGGCGCGGTGGCACATATCCCGAGCTGTGTCTGCCCTTTTGCCCTGTCCTGTGGAAAAGCACAAACCCTAAATCCCCCCCAGATGACGGCTGTTGGGCAAGCAGGGCTTTGTGCCCAGGTCCGAAGGCAAGCTGGTCACCGAGTAACTGAACTGGTGCATTGCTGGGGCGACAGCTCTCGGGCGGGCGTGGGGTGCTTGTGTTTCGAGAGCTGGATGTGTCTTTTAATGCTGAAACAGAAAGGCTGGGGGCCAGGGAGGCTGCAGGCAGCCCCGCTGGTGCTGCCCCCGCACCCGTGGGTGTCCCAGCAGAGGGGGCCCGTGGCTTAGATTTCCTCGTTTTTCAGAGGAAGGACAGCGCTTGGGGCTGACTGAATCCTTCCTGTCCAGCAGCAGCGGTGAGGATAAAGCCGTTTCTTTATTCTTGACCTATAGGTTAGCATACATATTTTTCTAATTTCATAGGAACTGCAATTTCTCCTTTTTTCTTTATTTCAGCAGTGCCTTAATAAGACGAGGCACTTTGCTGGCTTTGCACGTGTTTGGGAAGCCGTGTGCTCTCAGGCTGTGCTCAGCCATGCCAGCTCACCCCCTCTAAGGAGGAGGCAGGTGAGTAACAATGGAGCAGCTACTTTACTTCTGGAAGGCTCCCAAAAAGCTTTGACCCCTCGATGCCGGTGGGGTGAGTGAGGTGGATTCAAGTTCCCGCAGTCTGTCTGTCAGTCCAGCGCCCATCGGGACTGCCCTGTGAATGTCTCCCTACAGAGCTCTGTCCAGTGGAGCACCTTGATTTGGTGCTGGAGTGTCAGAGAAGGCTGATGGGGAGTCACATCAGGCTTGAATTTTAAGAAGCAAGAATTTGTGTGGGTAACTAGGGCTGCAGCGCATTTTTACGTCAGACCTGTGGTACAGGCTGTTTGAGCGCAGTGATTCCCACTCCGGACAGCTCTGCTGTTTGCATTTAGCCCGCTTCCCTCCCTGGTAAATTTTGGCCCTGCTTTGTCACTGGGATCCCCCTCTGCCATCACACGGCTTTGGTGTACCTGCTGCGGCTGATCTCCCTCAGCCCCAGCTCCATCCTGCTCCGAGCTGAGACCTGCGAGGAGCATGGGGACCCCTGCACACTCGCACCTTTGGAGATGGAGCTTTGTGCTGTGTGGTTTTGCCCCTGATCTAATAAATGCAACCCATTAACTGGAGAAGCAGGCAATGATCCAATTAATTTCCTGGATATTTTTAAATGTTAAAATGTAGTTTTTATAGTCTTTCATTATTTTTAGCCTTAAGCTTGACTATAATCGTCCCTGTAATGTAACTGTAAAAAACTCCCAGCTTTATGATATAAAGGAGGACATTAATTGTCATTTTTTGTGTACATCAGCAAGATCAAAACATGTTTCCTGATTACTTCTGTTTGTACATACAGTCTCTTTGATATTTAGATATGAATAAAGTGTGTGTGTGTAATTTGAAAGTCAATTCTTCCCTCCCTGCTGCTTGTCAGGGATTCCTTTCAGAGGCTTATTTACCAAATTGATTTTAAAATTTAGTAATTGCCCTTCCCATATGATTCCTCAATGATGAAAGTGTCTGTAAGCAGAGTGGCAAAATGCTTGTCCTCCTTGGTTCAGAAGATGCGCTCCGTGCCTCAGCCTTTCATCCTCAGACGATGGCAAACACGAATCTTTTCACCCCCCAAAATCAACTCCGGGGCTGCGCGAGAAGCTCCGCTCATGCCCCAGATTTCGGTTTTGCGCGCAGGTTACCCACACGACTGAAATCCTGTTCCACCAAATCCATCGTTGGGTCTGGATGGGGTTTGCCGAGGCAGGAAGGGCTCTGGGACAGCCAAGGCCGCCTTCGTCTGTGGGAAGCCCGGGGTGGTTCCCCAGCTGAGGGGAGCAGCGTGGGGAGCTGCTGGGCTGGGGCAGGAGTGACCGGTGCTGGCGACCCGCCCAGGGGACACCTTCCTTGCCCGAGGTGGGAATCCTCCACTGCCGCAGTCCCGATCCGAGTCTGTAAATGTAATCAACCTTGAGGTCTTGTTACTTCCACAGGTGCAATTAACATTACCATCTGCTAATCCGTGATTAACGATGTTTACAAATATGCTACAACATGTTAAAATGTGCCGGCACTCTTTTTTTTCTATTTCTCCCCCTTTCTCCCCCCCTCCCCGTGCCGGCGCAGGAGCTGTGCCGCCGGCAGTGGCGCGGGAGGGCTTTCCTGGTGTAGCGTTCCCCGTACCCCGCCGTTAATTTAGAGACATTCTGTTTTCATTATTTAAAAGTGCTGTTAAACTCCAAACCAGCTGCGGGAATGACAAGTTCAAATCGGAAGGTCGGTGCTACTTAAATAGGATTTAATTGCACAGGGGTTGAGGTACAAACTGATGAATCTGAATAATAAAACTTTGTGGGGAGCGACATATGGCGCAGCTTAAAGTGAATTTTAATTGATCATCCCACAACTGATGTGTTAATGGGATGGCAGGCTTTGCTTTGGGTTTGATATCGATGTGGAGTTTTAATAATGTCACACAGGAATATTGTGGAGGGGGTTATAATATTTTAAAAAAAGAAGTGTTATCTATTAACTGCCTCTTTCTTCTTAACGCAGAGAGGAATACATTACGTCGCTACCCTATGTCCTCCAGATCTAGGTTACGTGTAATTGCTCAGTAATTGGTAGAACCATGTAAAAGCCATGGTATTTGCCAGTAAACCCTCCTAAGTTACCATGAAATTGAAGTGTGATATTTATTCTCTACAAAACTTGCTACCCAAATCCCGCGTGCGATCAGGTTGGGTCACCGCAGAGGTGCCTCCGCGGTGGCTGTCTCGCGGCTGCACGGCTCCCGTTCTGCACCGACACCATCCCAGGGGCTGAGGTGGTTCTGGGTGGGAGCTGCAGGGGTTATTTGGCTTCAAGGGAAGATGCTTTAACCTCCCTTGGGCTTCAGTGTCAGGGTTATTAAAGGTATTCTGAGCCCCAACTCAACATGGCAGAGGTTTTGGAGATAGCTGAAGCAGTTCTCACGCGTTTTCAGTGGAACTGGGAATAATAATTACACTCCCAATGTTTTTTGAAGCCTCTGGAGACAAAATATTTGGCAGTACGTTGGGGTACATCCTCAGGTTGCCTGTCTTTTAGCCTCTTGTTAAGTAGGGCATCTAAAACTGTTCCCACCTTGGCAGTTTCCATGACTTAACCACAACTCTGTTTCGGGGACCTTCAGCGCCGCAGACGTGCGTGGCCTCACGTGTGAGGAGCCTCCACTCGTGGCTTTTTCCCTTTGCCAGAGGTGTTTGCTCCCTCCCAAACGGCCGGGTGGGTTCAGTGATGACTCCGTACCGCCTGCCGCGTGGCTTTGCATACGGGCAGGAGTAATTGCCTTGCTTATGGTCAGTAGTTTTATACACTTAAGAAATGTAGCGATATGCTGACAACTGATGCAAAGTTAAACCTGCCCATTTTTTTTCTCGCTGACCTGTTTTAGAAGCTGCAAACTCAGCAGTGTTTCCCCTGCGCTTGGCAAACGGTAGCTCAGCTGTTTTCTCTGAAGATCCTGGGTGTCCCGCGGAGCCGGTCCTGACTGCTGGGTCCCGTTCCGTGGCGGCTGGCACAGAGGGATGCTGTAGTGCCTGCGGTTGGGTATAAATGCCCTTTCTCGACATTTTAAAGCTGCCTTTCCAAGGCTTGCCCAGCAGATAAAAGGCTGCCCAGCCCTGCAGGTTCAGGATGCCGGCGAGGTGTTACCTGAATGTCCGAGCACCAAACTGCCGACGGGACAGCGGGCAGAGGGGACAGGCTTAGCCCCGGGGAGCACCTGGGGGTGACCAGTGCTGCCGAGGGCTTCGAGGGCCTCAGGTCAAAGCCTCTTTGCCTACATAAATCATTAATGCTATTCCAAAGTTTAATTAATTATGGGAGCAATGGCTGCCTGCTTCTCCTGCGGGAGGCAATGACTAGTAAAGTGATGCTGTCCCTCCTCTCTTTCCAAACTGCAGTTGCTTTTCCCATTTGGAAAGCTGTGGCTGCAGATGTGCCTTTTCCTTTGTATTTTCCAGCCTCCCCGGGGTCGAGGTGCTGTACCACAACACCCCATATTGCAGACACACCAGCACGGCCCCAGTCCCTGGAAGAGAGTTACCTCTTTTCCATTTGGGAGCGTTCCTGGCACATGATCTCCATCCCGTGAGCGGCAGCTGGCAGGAATCAGGTGGTTTTGCAGCCCCCGGCCACGCTGCTTGTATGGCCCCGTCCCTGTCCACTGAGGATGGAACTAGTCCGGCCATAAAAGCACCCCGAGCCGAGCTGAGCCGGGAGAACCCCCGGCTCCCCAGCAGCACCGCGGGGGAATTGGCAGGCGGGAGAACAGTTAAAAAAGCGAGGGGGCTGCAAGAGCAATGTGCAAGGGTTCGCCTTGCCGGGCAGAATAAATGAGGTGGTGGTGTCTGGCGGCGCCTTCGCAGCTTTGCCAGCCCTCATTAGCACCTTGCAGCAAAGCGGGGCTTACTCAAACTATATCACAAGTCTTTTGCTGGAGATTGCATCTGTGCCTAATATGCATTTTTATATAAACAAGGGTACTAAATGGCCTTTCATTTCCCTCTGTAATGTCTTTTTTAATGGAAGGTCCTGAATTAAGAACATATATATATGACTCTAAAAATTTTCTAAGTGATATTGAAAACCTATTGTAAAGTAGGATTTCTTCTTGCAAAATTATTTTAATGAGGTTCCAGTTTATTTTCTGGCTATATTTTACTTACTTAATCCTCCAGAGGGGCTTTTCAGAGGCAGCATCTCATTTTCAATGCAACTATTCTTAGCATTAGGGAAAACTACCTTTCTGAAATGCATGAAGGGAGAAAAAAAAAACCCAGAGGAAGATGTACGAGATAAGAATAAACTTGAAAAGCTTTGAGGTGGTTTATGGCTTCTCTTGAAAGAATAACAGTTCATGTATTTTTGTTATGGTGTGGTTTAATGATGCTTGCAGAAAAAAGATAAGGTAGAAATGGAAATACAAAATTAAACCAGCAAAGTGAATGTGATTATTTTAGTTACTAGTATTACCTGGGGAAAACGCTCTTGGGGTTTTTTATCTAGACTAAATATTTGCTTTTATAAAAGGAAAGGCCTTCTGCATCTCCTGGCATGAAGGTGGGAAGGGAAATTTTCCCGTGGCCCAGCAAGCGTGGGAGGATGGAGACGTCTCTGCTAGAGCCCCAGCTTGCGCCCACAACGGGCTCGTCGCAGCCCAGCACCGGCTGTCCCAGGGTGCACTTTGCACGGGGCTGGTTTTGTCGGGGTTGTGATGGGGAGATGATGCCAAGAGGGACTTTGCAGCCTCGCCGCGTCAGCAGGGGCACCCCAGACGGGCTGGGGGGAGCGAGAGGAGGTAGGGAGCCTGGTTCCCAGCAACTGGGTGTGACGGGCTTCGTGCCTGTTCTGGAGGACTTCCCTTCACCAGGATTCGGGCATGGTTAATCCCCAGGGCAGCAGGGTCTTGTCCCCTATTGTCCCATCCCATGCCATCCCACCTGTGCCATGCCACACCCTGCCATCCCATCCCTCCCCTCACCCCACCCATCCCCAGCTGGGGGTGCCAACCTGGGACCCCCGGCAGCAAATGTGCTCTAACACTGCCCCGATTCCAGAGCTCTTGCCTTCCCCGGGCGGCTCCGCACGTTCCCAGCCCGAGCTGCCGTGGGATCATGCTGGCCGTGCAGTTTGATGGGGACTCGACAGGATCAACCACATCTCGGATAAGCTCGGGAGCAACAGGCACGACCCCGGCTGAGCACCGCTCCTGAGCACCCCGCTCCTGCCGCCATCCGGGGAGCCCGGCCGCCGGGTCACGAGAGGTAAACTCGCAGATGAATTAAGTCTGACATGTGGCCTTGAGCCTCACTAGGTAGTTAATTTTTCAATTTCTTCCATGGATCTGGAATAGCAAAGAGTTTGTTTATAATTAAAGTACTTGAAGATTTATACTCTAATTCAAATAGCTGAAAAGAAGCAGTTTCTGTGTAGGTTTCTTCACTATCAGAATCTAAAACAGATTATTATGTAAATTTTTTCGATCCTAAATTCATTATAATATTCAATTTCAGGAAATGCTCTTGACCATCTGCTGCTGCTCTGAGAAATGAGTCTCGGAGATTGTTTACTACCAGAAATATTGTAGGTATTTAGGGTAGATCACAGTGGAGTGGAAGGGCCATGTACTGGTTTTGGAGTCTGGTTACATAAACCCGTAGCACTGATGCCACGAGCCGAGCGAGTTGGAAAGTGCATCTGCAACGGTGGCAGCTTTTGCTCTGCCAGCGTCCCAGCTCGTCCCGGCCCGTGGCGCTGGTGCCTCCCCACCCACAGTGGTGTCCCATCTGTGAGTGGAGGGCACTGGTCCTTCTCTGTCTCGTAGCGAGGCAGCGTGGAAGATTAATGCCTGGTCTTAATAAAAGTGTTTTGAGATCCCTGGGATGAAAAGTACCGTGAAACTATCGCTCGCTGTTTGTTCTAACCTCCAAACTTGCCAAGAGAAGCCACGTGCTGGTCCCCAGCGAGCTGTCCCTCTTGGTGATGAGAGCAAGAGGGGCCGAGAAGAGGGGGCCAAGCCCTTGGCACCCACACGTGCGTGGGGTGGGAGCCAGCAGTACCACCCAGCTGTGCGGGAGTGTAGTCTGTCTTTTCCCGTGTGTTTCACGACCAAAGCTTGTATGTCCTTAGCGTTGTCAGGTGCAACAGGTGAAGCCCAGGAGTGCTGCAGGTCGGGCTCGCGTCCGCAGGCGCTGGTCCTCCCCAGATCCCAGCACTCGCTTTCGCTGCCATTATTTGGCACCTGCATGGCATGAAAAGGCGATGCAGCTCCCCTGCTCGCTCCTACGCGTTTGGCTTTGTACGGAGGAGGAATTACATGTGGTTTCTTCCACTTCTCAACAAGCGTGGCGTGGCGCAGGCCGGCAACCCGCCAGGCGACGTGCACGGGGCCGGCGGCTGTGCCTATC
>NW_010232203.1:0-230 GCF_000690775.1 Eurypyga helias | reverse complement strand
TCCCAGGAAATGCTGCTCCGGTGCCTGAAGCCTAGGTGAAGGCATGGCAAAGCCCGAGTTCAGGTCCTGCGGAGCCTTTTGGAAGCGCAGTGATGGGGAGAGGTTGGGTGGAGGCTGGGAAGGGATTTGTAGATGGAGCCTAGTCCCGCTGCCAGAACCCAGTGGAGAGCTGGGTTAGCTGGAAAAATATTGAATAGAGTGAAAAAAACCCAAAAAGGAAAAAAAAACCC
>NW_010232202.1:7099-7564 GCF_000690775.1 Eurypyga helias | reverse complement strand
TTCACGAGCACAAAGGAGAGCGCTGCCCGACAGACCTGCGCTCCCGCCGCAGATTTTCCCGGAGCCGTACGCAGGGTCTGGCTGGGAGCAGGGGGACGGAGGGGGCCCTTCCCTCTGCCTGCGAGCAAGAGGCGCTGAGAAGCTATCAAAGGGGAAAATAAGGATGATTCCATGAGGAATAAGACTTATTTTTAGTGTATATATATATTTTTAGGCCACTAAGGCACCAGGAGTCTCCGTCCCTGCTCAGATCCCTGTGCGGTGCAGCGCAGTGCGCTGCGGGGGCAGATCCCAGCTGCTTCTGGTCCCCTCAAAAATACAGTCTGCAAATTCCCAGGGCTCGGGGGAGGCCGACACGGGTTTGGGAGGTGCCCGGGGAAGCAGCCGATTGCTCCAGCATCCGCCGTGGCACGGGGATCGGTGCGGAGCAGCATGGCAGGAACGAGGTGCCACCGCCCCGACCGG
>NW_010232202.1:6674-7030 GCF_000690775.1 Eurypyga helias | reverse complement strand
CTCACCCATCCCTCCTGGAGAGGCGAGCACGCGGCAGCCCACAGCCCAAACAGCTCTACATCCGCCTTCTCCCGCCGTCCAGCAGCGAGCGCTTCATTTCCGAGGGGGACGGGCACAAACCCTGCCCAGTGACGGTCATTCCTCCCCGCAGCTCCCAACTTTTCCCCATCGCAGGGATCGACGCCAATGCCCGAACCCCACTGGTGTCTACGACCCAGCCCGATGATGGGAATTGCTTTCCCAAGAGCCAACGCGGTGGTGTGGGGCTGGAAGCCCACCAACACGCCATGGGCTCCTCCAGCCCCATCCCCGGGCACCGGGAACCGAGAGGAGGGGGCGGGGGGGGACACGCACGG
>NW_010232202.1:6238-6606 GCF_000690775.1 Eurypyga helias | reverse complement strand
ACCCGAGCGCGCACGGACCGAGGAGCAAACCCGCCTCCACCCAACCCCTTTTAAAGACAAGATGCATTTGGGAGAAGAAAAGCCAAAACCTCCGGAAAGCTCCGTCGCACCCTGGAAAACCAGGCGGAGGGGGAGGGCTGGGAGGAGTTGTCAAGGGGTTGAAATGGGATGTGAATGAGGCGGCGGAGCGGGACAGATGTTTCAATGCTTCCCTTGGCAGTGTGAGAAAATTACTGTCCAGTGACCAAATGGCCGGGCCGGTTCCCACCCTCGCTGCTGCCCATTATCCCCAGCGCAAGACAAAGGCGGGCAGGGGGGGCTGGGCAGGGGAGAATCCTATTGTTCCCGCCCGCCCCAATTATGGAAAG
>NW_010232202.1:5187-6141 GCF_000690775.1 Eurypyga helias | reverse complement strand
GGGTGGGGATGGGGTGCGCTCCCTCCCGCCGTCACCCCCCGCTCCCGGGAAAAGCTCTCGCTGGGGGATTTCAAGCATAGCCTGGGCTGCCCCGAGCAGCATCCCGGCGCGGGCCGCCTTTGTTGGAGCACAGCTACATCACCCACGGCCCTCGTAGGCAAAGCACGCCACGCACGCGTGTAGATGTATGTTATGGGCTCATGTCCCGGCCCCACGTACACGCACACATCGTGCAAGAACTCACGGCAAAACCTACGCCGGCGAATACGGAGATGACCCACAGGCTTGCAAATGCTGATGGCTGCAGCCATCCAGCATCCCTAAAGGGATCAGGAAAGGGTTTGGATAGAGCTGGATGGCAAAGGAGAGGGAGCGTGCAGGAGCACACACGCTCAAGCCAAGGATGCGCTAAAGCCAAGGTTTAAAGCCGGCCAAGCTCCCCCGAGCACCCGTGCCCCGGGGAGAGAGACCGGCCCCGCAGGAGGGAGCACGCTGGGGCACAGCAGCGACCTGCAGCCCCTCTGCGAGCGCCGGACGTGTCTCATGTCCCCTTGCACAGCCCTTGCTCCTCTGCAGAAGCATCCCAGCCCCTGGGCCCTCACCACGCCTCGGCCGTGCTTTGCTCCTGCCGCCGTCGTCTTGCTGGCTCAAACGCCGTCAGCTCCTTTTTCTGCAGAGCTGCCAGCTTGGAGGATTTATGCTTTTTGGAAAAGACATTGGGGAGTTTCATTATCCCTGCAATTACCCGCAGCAGCGCGGCCCGATGCGATCGGCTTCCTGTGCCCATCCCAATTCCCGGGGCTGCCCGACTTCCCGGGTTCCTGATTCCCTGAAGTGCAACCTTTGGGCCCAGAGGGAGCAAACCCAGATGCTGGGAGTCCCGTTTCACAGCATTCCCCAAACTGCTGTGCGTGACGGATCTTCCGTGCTGGATGTTGTTACCAAAGGTGGGTC
>NW_010232202.1:4259-5155 GCF_000690775.1 Eurypyga helias | reverse complement strand
ACATCCATGCAATCCCTGCACCGACAGCTCCGCCGCTGCAGCTTTTGGGACACATTTGGGGCACCAAGAGGTGTCTGCATCCATGCGGAGACGCTCCAGGTCCTGGAGCAGCCGCAGCGATGCCATGAAGGATAGAGGCAAGCTGGGGAACAAAGACAGGAGAGAACAGACTTTCCCAAGTCCTTCCAGTGAATGGGAGGCAGGGGAATGACTTTTTCTTTTTGGAAATTAGGCATTTCCCAATGATCTTTTTGGCTTCTGCTGCCAGGAGCCCGTCCTGGGCTGGGGATCATCTCTGCCTCCTCAGAGCAGCGAGTCAAATCACAGCTAGGGACAGAGTTATCACCCAGGCAGGGACTTTGTTTACACTCCCTGTGGACCTGAGGGTTGCGGCAACGTTTCTGAAACGCTTCACGATTAATCCTGTAGATTACAGCAACATTTCTGCATGTTGAAGCCCACATTTAACCTTCATACCCGTCATCTCCAGTAGATCCCTACGTGGCGGGGCCAGGATAGGCAAAACATGATTTACACCCCTGGTAGAGCTGGTTCCAAAGCCAGGACCAGGGCAAGGAGAGCACAAAGCCACACTCCGACAGGATACAACCCACGCTCCGTACCTGGCAGCATTTGCAAAGGGTGAGACGTTTAAACGCCCCAGCCCAACCCTGCAGACCCAGACCAGGCAGCCAATTGCTTGGAGCACAACCACCAAGCTTTCCAAGGCAAATTTGGGTTGTTTGGCAAAGCCATCAGGGAGCTGCATTTCTTTGTCCGCCACGTTCCCCATCCCTCCTCACCAGTGCCGACAAAGCGAAGGATGGTATTGCAATCAGAGCGGGGGCAATGTACATATGTTAAAAGGATTTAGGCTAACTCCCACCGTGCCCTCT
>NW_010232202.1:1359-4230 GCF_000690775.1 Eurypyga helias | reverse complement strand
AGCGCGAGCCCACGGCTCCAGCGTCCACTCCGTCCACTCATATATCAAGTGCAGAGCAGCTGGACACCAGCATGAACCGGGAGTGACCAACGGGCCATCGCCCATCTGTGCTGCTCCGGCACCCGGCCAGCCAATGAAAAATTAATACGGATCTGCTCAGGCTGGCAGCAGCTGAGCATCACCCATCTGTCACGGCGAGAGGAGAGACTCCCGGCTAAATGTCAGCGGGAGGGAACGGTAGACGGCGCGTGGCCCTGGGAATCCCCTGATTGAGGGGATACGGCACTAAAATCGGGGTGTTATTAATAACGAGCCCATGCAATTAGTGGGTTTGAGGAATTTTGCTCTGCCTTTCAGTGTAAGATGGGTGGGGGATAAAGAAGCAATAAAAGGGACCTAAAGAAAAGTGGGAAAAACCCCAGCTTCTTTCTTGCTATTTGTATTTTCTTAATGTCTTGTCTCCAGGTCTCTGACAAGTCTCCAGACTTGTCTCCAGGTCTCATGGACCACTGAGGCCTTCTGAGATCTGGGGTTCAGCTTTGCCCCCACCCCCAGGAACACGGGACTCAACTGCTCAACAACTTGTATGGGTCTACAAACCTCTGAAAGGTGGGACTGCGCCAAAGGCTCCCTGCTCCCACGCCACTGGCATGCTCCTTCAGCGCTTCGAGGATGAACGTTAATCCCAAAAGATTCCTTATCACATCAATCCATCACCATCTCGCCCACTCCTGGCCACAGGTGAACTTCAGAGCGTGCACGAGGCGGCTCCCTCCAGCAGCATTCCCACTCCCAGCCACTCCATCGCTTCTCTCCAGCAGATGCTGTCCTGCCCTGACCCCCCTTGACTGCTGTAGGACATTCCTCAGGGTGACATTCATAGATTCCCAAAATGGTTTGGGTGGGAAGGGAACTTAAAGATCATCCAGTTCCAACCCCCCCACCATGGGCAGGGACACCTTCCATAGCCCAGGTTGCTCCAAGCCTCATCCAGCCTGGCCTTGGACACTCCCAGGGATGGGGCATCCACAGCTTCTCTGGCCAACCTGCCCCAGTGCTCCCCACCCTCTCCAGGAAGAATTTCAGGTAGGAGGGAGGATTTTAGCAAGAGCATCACTGAGCATCCAGGTCATCGACATCCACCACCCCTCAAGGTCAAGTCAAGGCACAGAAGAAACCCCAGCGTGCCCCAGAGAAGGGCAGCGCAGCCCTTGGGAGCTGCTCAGATCCCTGTCGGGACCGAAACCCTTCACCAAAATTTCATTCCTTGACACCGGACGAGCTCCCCAGGACCAGGGGGTGGACCCAGCCCATTTTTGGAGGATTATACTAATCCATTTCTAATCAGAACTATTTCCCCAAACACACACGGTCCCATAAAAAGGTCAGGAGGTCAAACGGACCCAATTTGCATGCAATCTGCATAACAACAGCCAAGCCAGCAAGAGTATCCAGCGTACCCCAAAGCTCCTGGTCCCACCATCCAGTCCCACATGGGACTTCACCTCTTGCTTCTGCCCCCGACCCACGGCGAGGCTGGAGGACACAGCAAGGGGAGGACGTTGCTTCTCCCACCTGGGCTGTAAGTCAGCGCTTGGCGCGGCCGTGACCACGGCCATCTCCTCCTCAAGTCCATCTGGAAACACGCCGCTGCGTGCATGCACATTCCCGTGGTCTGTGGGAGGATGTAGACAAAGCCTGAGGGCACCTTTACACCATCTCTGCTCCCACAGAGGCCCCTTCCAAGGATGCTGTCAGCAAACAGATGGAAGCTGCTCTGGAAAACTTCTTGTCCCGACCTCGCTCCATCCAAAGCCACTTGTTGAAACCCATCAGGACTCGCCACATCCCCCCAAGAAGGTGGTCTGAGCCCACCTGAACCCATAGGAGGAGGATCTGGGGGGCCATGCTGCTGTGAGGGACCCCTGAGCCAGCAGCTGGGTGACCTGTGGTGCTGGGCCGTGGGATGTCGGTGGTGGTGGGATGCCTGGAGGATGCAACCTCTGGAATCTCCACTGCAACGGCGCAAGGAGAAGCAAAGCCAACGCATTCCAGGGCCGGATGCTGAGCCCGGCTGCTGGACTGCTGCTGCCCTCCAGGGAAAACGGTCTGATCCACACCCAGCACTGCACCCCAGACCCTGTGGGTGGGGGTCTACAAACCCTGATATACGCACAAACCCCAGAAGGCTGAAAAAAAGATTTAAATTACTTCTTTTTCCAAGAAGAAAGTATTGCCATTACACTGCATCTTCCCACAAGCACTTGGATGAAGGGCATTAAATGCAGGAGATGCTCTGTCGCTCGGGAAGGTGCCCAGGGACAGGACACCTCCCCACCCCTGCCCAAGCTCTCTCCTCCCAGGGTGTTTTTCCCAGTGAAGCTCCAATAACTGACTCCCCCGGGGTCAAAAGCCAAGGCAGGAGCCACCAGCCCCTGGTCTATCTCCCCCAGTATCTGGCCTTGGGCCGGGGTCGGGGCTGGGGGCTGCGGCAGATGCGGGAAACGAGCTGCAGCCGGGAGATAATTTGCCCCGTGCACCAGAGCCTGTCCGCAGCGGCAGCAGCAACGCTCCAGCTCATCTCCTCCACGGAATGAATCAATCTTAATTAACTCTAATTCTGGGGAGCCTCCCAGCCTCATCCAGCACCGCGCAACGCGGTTGTATTTTCCGCCTCGATGCCCGCCGGGCAGCACGCTCCGCAGGGAATTGAGGAAAAACTCCTCTTTTTCCACTGTTTCTGCATCTCCTTCCGTGTGTCCCCATCAACACAGCCCATGGGGTGACGGACCCTGTCCCCATCCCCTGTGGACCACCCTCCCTGCCCTCGGCACCCGCAGCCGCCCCTTGGGAGCACCAGGCACCGAATCC
>NW_010232202.1:0-1313 GCF_000690775.1 Eurypyga helias | reverse complement strand
CGCGGGTGACGGCCCCCCTCCATGGCTTTTGTTTTCACAAGCCTTTTGACTCACGGATTCTTTTTTAAACACCGCCTCGGCAGCCTGAAAAGCCGAGCTCCCTCCTGCACTCCATTCACTAATGGATTTTCCAGAAGTTCCCTTTTTTTGGCTTCTTTCTTTGCTGACACTGCTGCCCCCCTGCACGCCCGCGGCTGCGGCTCCCCCCTGCCCTACGCCTGCGCTTGCACCGACGGACCCACTCTGACTTTGGGGACCCGTGTGCCACGCTCGGAGCAGCCACCCCTACAGCTCCCACCTCCTGTGCCCTGTTTACACAGCTCTGTAGCTATTATAAGCCAATTATAATTATATATAATTATATAGCACAGGGTGCCAACGCCTCAACCTGCCACTACAGGGTTGCTGCTAAAAAAAGAAGCTTAAAGAATTAAGAGGTGGGAATTCACCCCAAAATGGAGCTCCCAGGGATGGTGGGTGCAGCATAAACCCGATGGCTGAAAGCTTGCTCCATGCCAGAGGATGCTTTGCCCCCACCCCCCAAGCAGCACCGGGATGAGGGTATCGCCGGGAAGCAGAGGAGAAGTTTGGTGCCAGGCTGGCTCCGCACGGCGCATCGATCGGGGCAGCACCACTCCTGTCTCCTCGAGCTAATCCTACGGCAGAAATAATTCATTTTCCTCCCTTTTCAGCAGCCACTCATTAAAAAGTAATCACCTTGTAGGAGGAGGATATGAACAGCCCAAGGTCAGATCCATAATGACGTTATTTCTGGAGCGTGTACCCCAGCCCTGCCCGTGCGGAGCCGGCACCTTCAGCCCCACAGCTGGATCCTGCTCCAGCTGGTGGCATCTTCATGGATGCAAGTGGAAATACCTTTATATTAACAGATATTCCGATATTGTGTGAGCGCTGCCCACCAGCCCCCGTGGCTGAGCGCCCAGGTCGCGCTGCACGGATGCTGCTCTCATTGACCCCAAGCATCCGCAACACCTAAGGTGGAAAATCGGGACGACGCCTCAAAAGGTGTCTTTTAAATCACATTATTTGGTGGCACCTGCAATAAATCTCCCCATCTCCAGCTCCTGGTTTATTGTCACATTGCTGGAACCTCACGGCAGCTGCTAAACACTGTTTTTCTAAGCGTGTGAAGCTGCGGAGCGTGACCCGAAGTGTCTCCACGTCCCCATCAGCGGCACATGCAGAGCCGGGAATGCGGCACCTCGGTGGCCTCTCAGGTTGCCACAAGCCCACCCCAGGCACAGCGTCCGGCCCATCGCCGTTACTGACCCACCCGGGGAGCGGGGTGCAGC
>NW_010232201.1:10053-11042 GCF_000690775.1 Eurypyga helias | reverse complement strand
GCCGTGGCTGTGGCAGGCGCCGGGAAGGGAAGCAGCAGTGGGGTGTGGAGGGGTGTGATGGGGAGGCTGCGGAGGCAGGGCTGCGCTGACATCACGCCGGGGAGGTGGCGCAGAGGGAAGGGGAGTGGGAAAGGGAGAGCCGGGAAGACTGCGGAGGGAAGAGAGCTGCAGCGGGAGTGGGCTCCAGGGTGAGGTAAGAGATGTAGCGGGTCAGGGTGGGCTCCCGAGCGGCTGCGGGATCAGAGCCTGCTGTAGCATCCCTCTGGAGCGTGGTCCCACAGTGCCCGGGGAGCCTGGCACACAGGGTCCTTGGGCTGGCGCAGAACCTGCAGCGTGTCCCCTGGGATACCTGTGTGTGTCACTGACGCTGCACTGGGATGAGCCAGGAGCACCTGGAACTCCAGGATGGGCTGAAGGGAGCAGGGAGCAGCCCTGGTCCCTCTGGCGAAGGGGAACAGAGTTCTCTCTTGGGATTAGAGCACAAATCACCGATGGAATGAATGGGAAGTTTGGAGCCCTGCTCCCCCCGAGCTGTATCCAGCTAACGGGAAGCTGCAAGCAGAGCTGGTGCGCGGGGACCGAGCCCAGCAGCGTGCACTTGGGGTGGGGATCCTAAACTACACCCCTCCAGTTAGTTCTGGGGAAGGCAGCCAGAGGCACCATCACTGCCGGGAGCTCTCTGGATGTGGATCCTGGGCATCTGCAGACCTGGAAGGCAAAATAACAAGGTCCTTGAAGCCGTGCTGGATGTCATGTTGCCTTTGAGGGTAGCGGTTGCATAACGGGATCGGATCTGCTAGCGGAGAGAAGAGGGGGTGACGGTCACCACTGTGCCCTGCACCATCCCAGCGGCACCGATGCTCCGTGCTGGCCCATGGCCCCGGGGGGAGCTTCAGCTCCCTAATCCCAAACTGGGCTCATTCTTTAACGCTGGGAAGAGCCGGTGGGTTTACAGCTCCCGTTCGGCAGCAGGGGGGTGTATGGGCTCC
>NW_010232201.1:0-10037 GCF_000690775.1 Eurypyga helias | reverse complement strand
AGCAGCACCCTGCAGTGTGTTGGCAACCCAGAAAGGGAGTTCGTTAGTGCCCACTCAACGGCTAACCTCGCCCAGCGTCCTGGGGGTGTATCTGACTGAGGAAAGCACATCTGGGGTCAAAAGCCCGCTGCTGGTAACCCCTGGGGGGGCAGAAACCAGTCCTGGGGTGGAGATGGAAGCACAAAGCAGAAACTCAGTGGGGCTGAAGAAACCTCGTTCGAAAGCCAAGAGCGGGGAGAGGCCGATGCTCCTGTCAGACCGCTTCGTTGAAATGACTTTCATGGGTTTCCCGTTTCCCAGGTCATTTAAAGGGCTGGGAGCAGCGCTGGGGCCATGGAGAAATGCGGCAGGGACGCAGTCCATGAGAGCAGAACTGCAATGAGGAGCGTCGATAGGCTTTAATTAGGGAAGGCTATTGCTGAGAGAGGCACGCTCCTCCCCCAGGAAGGCACGGAGCGAGTGGGGAGCATGTGGGGGTGACCCAGGGCGGCCATACTGCTCCTTAGTTCATGGTCACTGTGAACAGCAACAGCTTGTGCTTTGTGGGGGGGCTTCTGGGTTGCAGCCGTCATGCCTGGGGGGCTTTTGGAAGCAGGGTGCAGCCTTGTCACCCGGGTGGCTGCGTGGGCAGCTGCAGTTCGCGCCTCCGACGCGGGCGGCGGGGAGGGCAGGACCTGCTGGCAGCATCCCATGCCAGGGCAGCTGCGGGGGGAGGGAGCCAGCTCTGGACGGGCCCAGGCGCTCCCCAATGAGACCCTGCCAGGCAGAGCCTGAACCAGGCTCCGGGGCGGTTTGGGAAGGGCACGGGGAGGAGTTAACGCTGCTTTTCTGCAGTTCAGTCCCGGAGGTGGCAGTGGCGAACGCAGCTGGGTTCACGTTTTCACTTGGCCTTTTCCAAGGTTGTTCAGATGTGGTGGGGGGTGGCACCGGGACCCGCTGCAAGCAGAAAGGCCAAGCCAGCCCTCCCAGGCCTTGACCTTGTGGCCCAGCTGGCTCTCCTTGCTCTTCCCTGTATTGCCTCCGCTGCAAAGGGATGGGGTGTGGACGTCACAGGGCCTGGCATCCGCACATCCAACGTGCTCCTGTGCCGCACACGATCCTGCTCCGCAGCCGCAGTACCTGTGTGTTTGGGCCCTCCCCTGGGCTACCGCAGCCAGGTACACCAGAAGAGAACTGCAGGAATGGGGAGCTCGGGCTCTGCGGGGTGGTGGGACCTGGCCTGGCCCCACAAGCCCTCCTGGGAAAGAGGGCTGCGGGCTCGCCAGCCTCTGCGGAGGCCGGGGGCGCCAGGAAGAGCTGCCGTGTGCCAGTGTCCGGAGAGGGCCTGGGAGCTGAGCCAGGTCCTGTGAGACATTTTAATCCTTCCTATTCCACCGTCTGTCTTGGCCACGACTCCACTTCAGCGACCGTTTCCCAGGTCCCTTGGCAGGGGCACTCACAGGCACTCGCAGGCGCCTGCCCCGTGTTTGTTTTCACTCCTTATCTGGTGTCATTGAGGGCAGGCAGCGGCCGAGTCAAGGAGAGCAGGTCGGCGTGTTCCCACAGTGCCCTCTATCCTCCCTAAACCCCGGGCTGAAATTTCCTTCTGCTGAGGTTTCCTGAGCAATCAATAGCTCTCCGGTTTCCAATGGAAACATGGTCCCTTCGGCCAAGTCAGCATTTCCATCTTCATTACAAACCTGGCCTTAACTCGCAGCTCTGGGGAGATCGAGGTGCGTTCCCAACCTGCCTGCACCGAACCCTGCTCCTTTTCCTTCCTGCCAGTGGTGCTTTTTCGCTCCGAGGTTAAGCAAAATGGCTGGAAGCACATGGAGAAAGTGCTGGAGTCATTGACACTTCGGGCTCTGCCCCAAAGCCCATCCCCTGCGCTTGCTTCCCTAAGGAAGGCAGTGAGGACAGAGCCGATGGGATCCTCATGGCCAAGGGCTTTGCTGGTATAAATCCAGTCCGTGGGCTGTGGGAGAACTTGGCTGAGCTGCTGCCAGCAGTAACAGAACTGTTCCCATCACACAGCAGGACCTGTATCCCAGCGAGCCAGGGCTGGAGGTCAAGGTGCCCATAGTAAGGCTCCACGGCCGCAAATAAATTTTCCCTGCAAACAGGCGAAGGCACCAGCTCCCTGGAGGTGGATTTCCACTGGCTCCATCCCAGGCAGCCGAGGGCTGGGCTGTGGCTCTGGGGTCCAGTTTCCTCTGGCTGAAGGAGGCCACGGGGTTTGTTCTGCTGCTGGGGCAGTCGAAACGTCCTCGATGTGCATCGGCAGCATCTCTGCACAGCTCTCTCCTTTCCAAACCAGACAAGGTCACGGAGACCCAAGAGAAACCCACTTCCCTCCTTCGCTGGAACTCCTCTTGCTCGTGCTTCTGTTGCCATCTCCCTCTTGCCAACGGCAGGAACAGACGCTGGGGTTTGGCAGGGCTCAGCCTTGGCTTGTCGGATGGGAAAGAGGCATTCTTGGTCCTCGGCCTGGGGCCAGGGCCCTGCTCCACCTCCCCGGCAGGTTCTCCAGCTGCAGCTTTGGTGCTCACCCCACGCTGAGCGCGCTGCTCTTACGTGCCTGGGGCTGGGCAGCACCCCTGGGTGCTGGACTGGGAATCCTGCAGCACATCCACGGCAAGTGGGTGGGAATAGCTGGAGCAGGACCCAGGGCGATGTGTCGCTGTGGCTGAGCCGCAGCGTAGAGTGGGAAGCACAGGAGCCAGCGCTGCCTTGAGAGGCTGTTCCCAAATGTGTGGGATGGCAGGGGACAGGGAGAGGCGAAAGGAGGCCAGGGGAAGGCGGAGGGGGAACAGGGAAAGCCAGGCTGTCTCTGCTGTGGTTAAACAGGGCTGTTGCTGCCAGCAGCTGCCCCCTGACAGACTGTGGGGCTTACGCTGGGGAGGGATCCTACGGCTTGGACACAGCCGGGAGTCACTTGGCAGCTCCCGCTGGCTCAGCGACAGGCACTGGACTTCTCCCGGTGCTCAGGGAAAGCGGGATGCAGCCTGGATGAGTGAAGGCAGGGCTGGGCAGGTGAGAGGGTCGTAGCTGCTACCCCTCTGTCGGAAGGATGCCCTGGAGCAACAGCAGCGCTGGGTTTCGGAGAAGCGTTTGAGGTCTCGGTGCACGCTGACCAGCCGGATGCCTCCTGCTCAGCTTTCTGCTCTGCACAGGCAGCAGTTCGCTGGAACACTGGCTCTGCAAGCCACAGCTGACATCCGTCCAGGGAGGGATGAGGGTTTCTCGTGGTGGTGAAGGGGAGGGAGGGAAAAGAGGAATTTCCTGGCTGTGGTGAAGGTGGGCTCCGCTTGAAGAGACGTTAGAGAGAATGGGCTCGTGGCCATGGCATCAGGCCAGGGGAAGGAAAGGTGGGTCAGTGGCAGACCCCAGGAGAACAAACCCTGTTCACCTTTCTGTGCTGGCTCAGGAATGAAGGATGGACCGAACTCCAGGTCCCTGCTGCCCCTGCCCACCTTGTTCTGCTGGAGAGGGAACAGAGCGCTGGGGGGGCAGCGCTGGGACGAACCGGGCGGAGGGCAGGGTGGCAGCCAGGGCCAGGCTGGGGAAGGACACGGATGAGACAGGGGAACCCGGATCGAGCTGATGTGCAAAGCGGGACACTCACACGCTTCCCACCTGGCCAGCGCTGGCTCAGCCCTCTAGAAAACGTCGCGGGTTTTCCTCGCTGCGGGGCCCGGGGGCCGTGCTGGGAGCCCTGCGCTGCTCTCCGTCCAGGCTGCAGGCTGGAGGTGCTGCGGAGGGGTCCGGAGTCACTCTTCTTTCCCCTTTTCACGGCTGTTGCTGGCTATGGAAATGGGAATGTTCCCCATCCGGTTCTTGGCAGGAACTGCCCCTTCCAGGGCTGACCACATGGGCTGTTTCCTTCCTCTTCCCACCTCCTGACGGTAGTCACAGACTTGGGTATCTTCTCGTCCTGGCGAAGCATAGCCCCTTCCCTGCTCCTCCTCCTCCTCACGGCGCACAGGAGAGGCCCATGGCTCTGGGCTGTGAAGAGGGATGTTTGTTCCAAGCCAAATGCTTGAGTCAGTTTTCCCAAAGCCGAGAGGAAGGCGGCAGGTACTGTGTGCCTGCAGCAGGGTGGGACACCCCAGCGCTCAGAGCATAAGCCAGTTTTTAAGAGGAAAACGCAGAACGAGCAGGACAGAGCCAGGGCTCCGCGTCAGAGCCTTGCGCTGGCCTTGCAGCAGCCAGCGGTGGTGACTCGGGGGGCTGCCGACGGCCCAGAGATGGGTAGGTTCAGGCCATATCCTACCCAGCAGGCTGAGAGTTCCTTGGAAAGCCCAAACGGTGCAGCTGAGCTAATTCAGAAAGCAGTTGTCTGGCTAATGCCAAGGTCAAGCTGAGTAACTCCTTCCACTCTCCCTTCCACTTGTGTTGCGCGCTGAGGCGGGAGGCTGGAAACTCCCTGGCTGATTCTGGGACCTCAGGCGAGAGGTCAGCGACCGCCCTGGTTCTGAGTAACAGAGGAGTGTGAGCACAGCCCCGCTGTGCTCAGTCCCCTCCCTGACTCCCAACGGCACAGGCACGGAATTTCCTTGCTCTTTATTTCAGAACGCTGGGAAATCTCTGCTGCCAGCACCGAGTTAAACAAAAAGTTGGTAGATTCCGGGGGAAATGTGGCTTCACGCAGCAAGACACTAACCTTTGGAATGGCTGTAAGTCAGATGTGATAACTGTCGTGGAAATAGCCTGATGGTTTTATGACCTTTCATAACGTCTGGACTTCTGTACCCAGTCAAAGGTCACCACACTGCTCCAAGACAGGACCAGATGCCCTTAGATGAGGAAAGAATTCCCTTCCTGCCTTCCCCTGCCCTGCTGGATTGCCACTGCCGTTTCTGCAGAGCACAGGGATAAGCCCGGGCCAGAGCAGCACGGCTGGAGCGCTGAGCGCACCATCTGGCCTGTCTCCGCGAACCCGCTTTGGCACGAGAGCGCTCTCTGTGTTATGGCACTCATGGAGGTGCCGGGGTGGTGTTTTGGAAACTTTGCTTCGAGACGGTGTTACTCAGGGGAAAGAAGCGCCCCACCTGTGTCCTCAGGCGCAGGCGCAGGGCGTAAGCCCCATGCCACGTTCTCCCACGTGGGCCTGAGAGGCCTCAGAGGCTCAGGTCTCTCCCCGCGATGGCAGTGATCTGGCAACTGAGGGCGCACGGGTGTTCCTCCTCCCCTGCCAAGATGAAAACAGGCCCTTTAGGTCCTCTTACTTTGTTCTACTGTCCCCAGCCCTGGGCAGGGCTGTGAAGGCCGGGTGGTGGCTCTAAGAGGGTGACAGTGACCTTCCCACGGCCATTCCCGACGGGGCTGCAGGCAGGGAGAAGCCCTGCTGAGAGGAGTTGTGCTCTTGTCCTTGGAAGCTCCACCAGACCTTTCTCTTCCCAGGTGTTAACTGGTGCTTTGCGGGATCCAGGCACAAACCTTTGAAGCCAAGCAGGCACAGGGACCGGCTTAGCTACCACCTGTCCGTGACAGCAGGTTCCTCTGGTTCACTGGAGCCTTCTCCCATTAGCAGGTCGCTCCGAGCAGTGGATTATGCCCTGGCAACAGGGACACTACAACATGCAAGTCCCAAAAACTGCAGCGCCTGCTCCACCAGCAGCGAAATAGGTCGTGCATCAGCAAATGAAAAAGGACAGATGGTGTCTGCTAATACAGCTCGGTTTAGGGCCTGCAGGATTAACTCACTAGTTGTCAGGTCTGCAGAAAATAGGAAATGGGTGGGTCGGGCGGAGGAAGCGTGTGGTGTGCCCAGCCCTACCTGTGTTTGTAGGATGCACCGGCTGGAAAGGATGTCGGAGATGCTGTGGGGTTTTGAGAGGCTGCTGAAGAGCTGCCAGTGCCTCTCTGGGGGTCTGGGCCAAGCTGGTGCCTTGTACCAAGCCTTCCCATCCAGCTCCGCTTCCCACACTCCAGGTCAGCAGGGTAGGGAGAAGGATGCTGCGCCGTGCGATCCCCAGCAGAGCCAGGGACACCATTTGTGGTCTGCAGCAGCTCTGCCGGAGCAGCCCACAGCTTCCTGCCCCGCGCCAGCTGCAGGACAGCCCCCAGTTCGGCCCGCTGAACTCCCGGGCACCCACGCGTCTGCTGGGAGGCAGAAAGCTGAGGCAGAAGCCTCGGGCCTCTTCGATGCCTTCTCTGTGACACACTGTTCTCCTTTCCTGGAAACCAGGCCAGTGCCTCCCTGTTCTCCTTGCAGAAGTCCAGCCCCGTGCCAGTGCTCTCGCTTCCCTGCATCTGCCTTCCGAGGGCAGAACAAACCCTTCCCCACGCCCCCGCCACTGGTCATCATGCCGATTCCACCCTGACCCTTGCTGCCTCTGCCGCAGCCAGCTTTGCTCACACCCTGCAAGATGCTGAGCACCCCGAAACCCAGCCGCCATCAGGGACCGGGCAGAGCCTCCAGAGCCAGCGCTAGGTCCCTGCCCTGCCATGTCATCACCGAGCCCCTTGCCACTGGGGCCGGCACCGCGTGGCCAGGCTGGGCAGCTGACTGCTGCTGAGGTGGTTGCCACCCCCACCTTCTTCTAGCCACAACCAGCTGTCCCAGGCACTGGGGTTTTCTCCGGTGACTAATTTGCCTGCGTTTATGCCAACACCAAACACGTAATTGGCCGTTTAACAGCCCGGGTGAGGCGAGAGCTTGGCCGCTGCCTCTGCTGCTGGGATCAGCCCAGCACCTTCCTGACGGCAGCACCCGGCTGTGCTAAACCTTCTCGGTCGTAAATCCCGCCTCATTAAGGGTAGCGGGTCACCAGCGAGAGGGAATCACTGTTTCTGCCATCCCCGAGGCGGTACAGGGAGTGAGCGGGGCACCAGGGGTCAGGGAACTCGGAACAGCCCGTGCTTGGGTTTCCAAAGGAAACACCACTTTTCCAGAGGGGAAAGCAGCGTGTGCGGTCACTATTGTAAGTAATGGCTTGAGGCTCCCTACCGTCCGTCGCTGCTGAAGCAGAGGGTAGTCTCTGCATCCCTCTTCAGGGTTGCCCTTCAGCGCGCGTGCCAGTGATGCGGCTGAGCCAGTGGTCGTCCTGGCTGAGCCCTGGAGGAGACAGGATGGTGAGCTGCGTGGGCAAGCGAATCTCCCCGTTCTTCCCCCTCCGAATCTCCCCACCTCCCACCTCTTTCATCAGCTGCTGACAAGACTTGCCGTGCGCGTAGGCGGCTCCCCAGCTTACGAGATGATTCCCCGCTCCCCCTCCTCTCCATCACGTTCAGGATTTCGAGGAGGGGGAGCGCAGCATCCCTCGGTCTGCAGGCCCATTCTGCACGGGCCGCACGATGCTTTCAGAGAGCTCCACGTGGTAACCCGCTCCCAGGATTTCACACGGCAGCATCTTCCCCGAAAAGTGGCGGCAGGGAGTGGAAGATTGCTGTGCTGCGCACGTGGGTGTGAGGAGGGAGCAGTGGGATGGAGAGATGGAGGGGAGAGGAGGTGTAACCGCAGTTAACCAGGACAATCCTCTTGGAAGGGCTTGGAATTTCCCATCTCAGGGCTCCCAGATCCTGCCTTTTGCTCCTTGTTTAAAAGAACGCCAGTCCTTGTGAAGTCCAGCAGAGAAAAAGGGACCCAAGCAGAATCATCCCTTCCTTCCCCAAGCACATCTCAGGGGACCACGAGAGGCGAACAGAGCGGGAACTACACCATCCCAGAGGTGTGTGCAGATGTGCACACTGGGGAGAGCCCCCCCAAGCCCCCGGTGCCCTCCCTGGGGCAGCACACACGGCCTAGCGCATCTCCATCTGAGGGATGCTCCGAGTGCGGGTCACCACAAACCAGAAAGCAGCAACATGAGCTGGATTTTCCCTGAACTCCGCCTGCTCTGAAACACAGCCTGAGCCCCCCAAACTGAGCCCATCCCTGCCTGGCTGGCGAGGGAGAAACCCCGAGGAAAGTTGTGTCCTTCCAGAGAAAACAGCCTGTTCCAGGGAGGGTTCACGGCTCAGTGCCAGAACAGCCTGGGGTTTCGGGCAGGTTGACTGTGTGTCCCCAAAGAGCAGCTTCCTCATCCCCCTGCGCCCCCAGGGCCAAGCGTTCTTTCCCACTCGTGTGTAGGGTGTCCGGGAAAGGGGATGCAGGCAGAGGGGGCTGGTAGGAGCCGGAGTTTCTGTTTTGCGGGCTGAAAGCAGAGCCAGCACGCCTGCCTGCCGGCGCCCATCGCAGCGATATTCCCGGCCACGGCGCAGCCCAGTCCCCCCGTGCACACGCTCCCGCTCCGGGCCGTCTCGCGGTGCCTTCCCGGCAGCCAGCCCCTGCTTTCGCTCTCTGAATCACCGAGGGGAGTTTGCATGACATCACCGGAGGCTCTTCCTGCTCCGGGCAGCGGCAGAGCTGTCGCTGTGCCTTGGGGGGTTTTGGGGTGTGGGTGGCTGGGGTATTTCTCTGGAAAGGGACCCTGTGCCCCCCCCGTTCAGCCCAGCCTCCCCAACCGCTCCGTCCAGCGGACGGTGCCAGGACAAAGCATTCCCCGCGCTGCTGCTGGGAGCCTGCCTGGGAGATTGGGCATCCCAGGCGCTTTCACAAGCCGCCCGCACCCGATCCTGCTCTGACCTGAGCAGCGAGGTTGGGAGTCAGCAGTCTCCCAGCTTTCCGCCAGCGTAAGCAGGAGCAAACGTGCCCCTCGGAGCTGGGATTTGCAGTCAGTTCCCTGGAGCGTTTGAATTCTCCCCCTTCCTTTTGTTTCCAGCGTTCCCTCCATTGGTCAGAGCGGTGGCGGTTTCCTCGCAGCCCCACTCCCAGCCCGGTCAGCAGCCTCTTCCCTGCCCCCCGGAGCAGCCCACCGCCCTGCCCTCTCCTTCCCAGCCCCAGCTCCTGCTGGGCGTTTGGTGTTTTTTTTCAGTTTGAATCAAAACAAACTGCCGGGTTCCAACGGCTCCCCCATCAGGAACGTGCTGAGCTGGAGCGTCTGCTCCGGGCGAGGGCTACGGAAACACACTGTGGAGAAACGCCTCGGCCCCCGAGAACTCGTTTTCAAACAGGTGGTGTGTCTGGGCCTTGGCAGAGTCAGGACAGATCCGTCTGTATCCCTGAGCCACGCCAAGCACTGGGTTCCCTCAAATTCCCCAGGCGTGCGCAACTCGGGAGCAGGGAAGGTGGCTCTGAGGTCAGCGTGAGCCCCTCGGATTCACCCCGGTCTCCCCCAGCCCCATCTGTGTCGCGGTTCCTCATGCGAGGGAATGACAGTCCTTTCTGCCCGCCGGCGCGGTGCCAGCGGATGCCTTCCCCAGGGACTCCAGACAGTTTCGCTCTCTCCTGGCTGCGCTACGGCTAAGTCAGGCCTGTCCCACCTCAGCTCGGGAGAGGAAACGGTCCCACCTCGAGCTACAGCCTGCGCTCCTGCGCTGCAAGGACGGAGGGCCGAGCTGTCGGCGCGCTGTCTGGGAGATCCGTCCCACACACCAGTTCAGGTTTCTGTTTCAGTCAGGAGTGGGATTTTTCTAGTGAAATCATCCACCCGAGCCGGTCTCGGCTACAGATGGGTAGCCACAGCCGTTGAAAGATGCCTCGTGCCTGGCCCGTCCCAGACAGGAACAGCGAACTTCAGCATCTTGTTTCACACCAGTTCAGCGTCGCTCCTGTCCTTCTCCGGCCTTCCTTTCCCCCCAGTGACACTGGGAGAGGGTCCTTTCGCGTGTCGGTGCACTCTGGGAGCTCCACAGGGCAAATGCTAGCCATCTGCGTGGCTGCCCTGGGCTGCCGGGGGCCAGGGCTCAGTGGCTCACGCTGCTCAGGGCCTCCCCACACACCCCTGCGGCATCCCTGCCTCTCGGAGCAGAACAGTTTGGCTCCCTTATGGAATTAGCTCGCTAGTAACAGGGTTCTTGATCCCAGGCAGGAATTTAACACTCTGAGGCCAATCCTAAGTGTGGTCGAAAACTTTAGCACGAAGTGAGGGTGGATGGCAGGCACAGATGGATGACGAAGAGCGCAGGGAAGGTGACAGAGCTGGCGGGTACGAGGAGAGGAGGCGGCTTCGTTTGGGCCATTTACTCCCTCTGGGCCTTCCTTCACCCGACCGTCTCGCGGGGGAAGCAGCAGC
>NW_010232200.1:0-8180 GCF_000690775.1 Eurypyga helias | reverse complement strand
GATTGCCCTGACCCCTGTGCAGGACATTGCACTTGCTCTTGTTAAACTCCATGAGGTTGGCAGTGCTATCCCTTCACTCCAGCATGTCGACCACACCACACAGCTTGGTTTTGTCTGCAAACGTGCTGAGGGTGCACTCGATCCCACTGTCCATGTTGCTGACAAAGCTGTTGAACAGCGCCAGTCCCAACACCAAGCCCGGAGGAACGCCCCTTGTTCAAGTGAAGATCAGTGACATCAAGCATACATTTGTCTTCCTGGGACAATCCTTTTGGAAACTATTAAGAACATGCATGGTGCATACCTTTGATTTCAATAAGCATCAATGACAGAAGATCAGTAATGATGTTATTTCCTAATATCAAGCAGTTCATGCTCATTTAAAGGACAGATAGTTCAAGTCAAGTGATAACACAGAAACTCATTGAAAGGCCTGGATTTTCTGATAAATCAGTCTTCCCATTATTTACAGTATTTAAACAGAATGTTACATTGCAAACAAGTAAATCCTGTCTTCTAAACTCGACTAATGTACATGATTTTAAATAAAAAGTTATACTTAAATACAGCTTAACATGAATTATTTTTAATACTGACTTTTATAAGATAGTATTACAGATTTTTTTAAAAGTTCAAAATACAGATGTATAGCCCCCAATTTTAATAAGAAAATATCTAGCTTAATTTTCAGCTCTTATCTCTTTGACTTTGCTGTTCCCTGAAAGGAAGTTGGCTATTGTCCAGCTTAACTCATGTAACATTTTGTTGCTTATGTTTAATGTAATTGCAAACATGACATGCATTCATAATTAAACCCAAAGGGTAAGCCTAGAGCTTGAGACATGCTGTAAAATGCTAAAATAAGACTCGCTGATCTCTTCAACAGCAAAAACTGGAAAACATACTGCTAATGAAAATAAAACAATAAAAATATCTACTGTAGTTCAAACATGACGTAACACCATTGCCCATGACATTGAAAAGCATATATCCACTTTACTAATGAAATTAAATTATCCTAGTTATAACAGACATGAGCCTGTACGGCCTACTTAATGAGTCTGTAAATCTAATCAGAGGAACCTGTGATAGTCTGGTCCTGTCTGGACAGACCTGAAAAGCTGGAACACTTTCACTACTACACAGCAATAAATCTTAAAAACCTTGCAACACGATTTCTGACACTTGCCTCCTCCTTCACTCTATCTGCTGGAAATGTAGTATCCTACATTCCCACATGAAGCCCTTCCAAAAAAATCCCCAAACACTTGAATAACTGTGGATGCATCCACACAGACCTCCTTTGCCACTCTGACCTTGCCAGAAACGAATTACACATAGCAGTCTTTATGGCTCTCGGTTCTAAGGAAGGGGAACTAAGCTCGACTTTGCGCATGACTAATGGAAGGGGAGCAAACGTTTGCCTGGAGATTACTGATGGCAGCATCCCAAAAGTAACATGAGGGAATAACCCTAATGACTAACACCCAAAAGTAAAATGAGGGAGTAACCATCAAGAATAGAAAATGGGATAGGAGATGAAATCATTCGAAGTAGTATTAGATTCAGAGATTTATGTAATGCTCAGGCCAAGAGATTGGTGACATCACCTTACATGGTAGAGCAATTTTGGCAAGGGGAGGGAGTAGATCCTCTGAAGACCTGGAGGAACATCAGTCAGCAGGACTGACATCTGTTCAGAACTGGAGCCTTTTCCTCATCACTGGACCTTGGGCAAAACTCTTTGTTGGCCCCTGACCTGGACCATGGTCATCACAACCCCATCCTGATCAGCAGGTACCCAACTCCGTTAGCCTCCCTCAGGCATCCAATCAGGATGGATCAGCAGGGGTAAGACCCCGCTGGGTAGCCACCGCACGGGCAGCAGAGGAGGCAACTGGAATAGGTCATAGGAAGCATTATTGTTTGTTACTGTTTTATGCAGCTTTTTCTTTAGCTTTACTAACTTCAAGTACTTTAATCAGTTAATAAAATGTTTCAATTAAGCGAGGGTCTGCCTATCTCCCAGGTACCGCCACATGCATGTTAATGGACCGGCTGTCACAGCCCCACCGTGACAAAGTTCAGCGCACAGCGTGTGGACAGGAGGCACAGAAAGTACCCAAAGCTGCAAATCGATATCCCTGCGCTCCAGTGCCACAGCTTCCCTCTGACAAACTGGGGGAGCACACAGGCAGCGTGAGGCTGCCCCTGCAATGAATAAATACCCCTATTGCTAGCGCAGTAGAAGGCAATTTAAATGCTTCTTGGTCCTTCACCCCCACTGCACGAAAGACCATGATATCAACTGAGTATTTGTTTTACAAAGACAATGGCGATGCTTGCACAGGTGCCCGCGGCCCAGTTCTAGAACACAGCAGGTTATGGTTTTTGCTTCTTACAGGACATAAATAACCAAGAGAAATTGTGCTAATAAGCACCAACAACTAAGAAAACTAAAAAAGGAGAACAAAACTCCATAGCACATCCTTGTATCTGACTGATGGAAAGGGGAAAAAAAAAAAAATCACCGACATCCCCAAAGAAGAAAATCCTTAGACTTCTCATAGAGCAATGGGAGACTAATTACCAGGAAGACATTAATGTATGCTTATGTACCACAGCTTAATAGGCAGAGCAAAGCCAGGCTTATTCCTCAAAGTTACAAAGCTGTGGAGTACTAAGATGGCAGCAACTCCAAAGAAAGGGAAAAAAAAAAAAATGGATCTTCAACTTTTAGTATCTTGAGGATACAGAAGAAACTGGAATAGCTTACAGTATTATGAACTTATAAATCCACTCTAGTAAAAGGATCAAAATAAAAGCCTGCCCTTATGAAGTACGAACAAATCATATTAGTGCAATGCTATAAGCATAATCGGCATTATGCTGGATTTTACCAAGCATTCGCATCCGTATCTAATGGGAAACCAAAATTGGAAGTAAATTAATTTTGGTGCGGGACAGATTTTGAGGAAGAATCTCATAAAACTGCAATACACAGAGGAAAGACTTGACAGCAACTGGTATCAGTCTATCCAGGCAATAATAGTAGAAGAGACTGTAATATGTGCACAAAGTCCCTTTCCCCATAATGTGTTTCATTTTTTTCCCCACTTCCATAGCTCCAGGTCTACAAAAACTACAGTTTTACAGCAAGTACAAAGGAGTTAAGAGCTGCACTGAGACTAAAATGTAGACACTGGAAACCTGAAAACAGGACAAACCCAATCTTACAACTCTCACACAAAAGCACAGCCTTTTATATTGTGAAAAGGATGAACTCCAAGAAGCACTGGAGCTCAATATGACAGCTTAATTCATTTTTCAGAAAAATGTAATGTTTTTG
Source organism: Eurypyga helias (assembly GCF_000690775.1). Classification (NCBI taxonomy): domain Eukaryota; kingdom Metazoa; phylum Chordata; class Aves; order Eurypygiformes; family Eurypygidae; genus Eurypyga; species Eurypyga helias. The sequence continues at coordinate 4,831 of NW_010232200.1, read as the reverse complement.
CAGTTTAAGTATAGAATTATGCAGCATTTTGAAAATAATTGCTCAGTAGCTCAGCAGCTAAAGTAAATTGATTTTAAAAGTAAATTAGAAACAAATATTGAAACACTTCCAAAAATGGACAAAAGAAAACAAAGCTGAGACTGCCAGGAGCAGGAGAGCAACAACAGGGCCAATTATGTGGGGTCTGCATTAATTTAAACACTTTAAGACCAACATGAAAACCATAGCCTGCTTGAAGCTCCTAACTCTCCCAGCACAAGGAAAAACTCTTGCATAAAGCTTTAAGAAGAATCTTCCAGTGTCATTATCTGTGGACAGTGTATTTGGGGAAAATTATGTTCTTGCTCGCTAAACCCTGCATGTGTAAAAATTCAGAATAATCCACTAGCGAGCAGGAATACCAACCTTTACATTTAGGGAATATAGTAAGAAGTCTCATCCTACCCATGTGATCACTGGATATCTTTTATATTACAGATTTTACGGGATTTTCCTTTACTATGCAAAATCAGACCCTGACAAGGCCTCTTAAAACATTTTGTTGACATCCTATCTTACAATACCTAGTTTCAGCAAGACTAAAGAAAAACATGAAACCTGCAGTTAATTGTCGTGTCTCCAGCCTGTGCCTGCTTGGCACAGCAAAAAATCAACAGACATACCACTTTAAGAATTTTATAAATAAATGTAAGAGGACTGCATGAAGACAAGTGTAAAAGGGAAGTCGTACAGAGATGTCATGCTTGCCTTTCTATCTTCCTCCTCAGAAACAACATCAGGCAATAGCTTCAGGCTTTCACACAAGAAACGTGACAGCTAGCAAAAATGGAAATAAGACAATTTCACAGAAGTATTGTTTGCCTCCTCACCTTCTCATTAAGCAGCTGGAAGTTGGGTGAGAAACAGCAAAACTGCAAGCCGCTGTTTCTATAATTTCCTTCCAAAGCATAGAGAACAAGCATACTAAACAATTATGTCAGTACAAAAGTATTAAATAAATCAATTACAAGACATTATATCTTATGCAAATATAAATATCAAAGCATTTCTCATTCATATTTCAAACCAAGGATTAACGGTGCAACCCAATTATTCACTCAATCTGCTCATTTAAGAATCCATCAACTGAGGCGATTAACATGCCTTACGGTTGTGGAACATGAGAAAGCTTTGTCCCAGTATCTGCATGAGTCCCATTAATAGAAGCATTCTTAGCACGTATTAATATTTCTTAGCTGTCACCTGTGAAATAACCCTGAATTCGAGGTAATGAAAGCATTCAACTTTTACTTCTCCCTTAAACCATACACTAACTACATTAAGGAAAGCCAACTCAAGTAATTTATTTTTAGAAAACTAATCATTGTAAAAAGGTTGTTCGTTTTTAATTAAGGAGACCAAATGAAATAAATGAGAGAATATATAAGTCACACTGTTTAAAGTGTAACTGTATGATGATAAGCCTGTAACCAGAAGTACTGTATTGCACAATTACAAATAATTAGAAGAATAAGAGGATGGCAATAGCTGTTTTACCTTAAAAAAAAAACAAACCACAAAACCAAAACACCCTCATGTAGCATTCAAAAATATTTATTTTATTCACTGAAAATACAAAAGAAGAATTAGCCAACTGACAGACAGCTTGCCATCCCATACCATGATATGTTCCTATGCTGGTTTGGGTTGGGATACAATTACATTTCTTCACAGCAGCTGGTAAGGGGCTGTGTTTTGGATTTGCACTGGAAACAGTGTTGGTAACACAGGGATGTTTTAGCTGTTGCTGAGCAGTGCTGACACAGAGTCAGGGCCTTCTCTGTCCCTCACCCCACCCCACCAGCGAGGGGGCTGGGGGTACACAAGGAGTTGGGAGGTGACACGGCCGGGAAGCTCTCCGCAGCTGACCAAAGGGATATTCCATACCATATGACGTCATGCTCAGCATATAAATCTGAAGGAAGGGAAGTTCAAAATCATGCTGTTTGTTTTTCCAAGTAAACGTTACTGTGTTGGAGCCCTGCTTTCCTGGAGATGGCTGAACCCTGCTGATGGAGCCCTGCTTTCCTGGAGATGGCTGAACAACTGCCTGCTGATGGGAACTGGTGAATGAATTCCTTGTTTTATTTTGCTTTGCTTGTGCTCACAGCTTTTGCTTTACCCATTAAACGGTCTTTATCTCAACCCATGAGTTTTCTGACTTTTACCCTTCTGATTCTGTCCCCCATTCCACCAGGGGACAACAAGCAAGCAGCTGTGTGGGGCTTAGTGGCCATCTGGGGTTAAACCACAACAGTCCCACAAGAAACTGGGGAAGAAAAACAAAACCTGGGATTGCAATCTCCCTCTCCATCCCCAAACCCTACCTAGACTACTACCACTCCCAAACGGAGCAAGGGCAGAGGAGAGTCATCATCGGCACTCAACTCTTTGATGAGAGAAGAACATGTGCATCTCAAACCCATCGCTGAGAGCCCATTTTTCTCTCTCCTTTGCTTTAGCATTGCTCCCAACCACAGGAGAACCACAGCACCTCTCTGGGGAGCACTACCATGCTTGGCCAAAACCACCACCCACCAGATATCTGAAGATGAAGCAAGAGGGGCTGCAGAATAGGAAATTAAAGCAATACGTTACAGGTGTCTATTCAGATTGCTTCCCTCTGGTAACACCACTCTATTCATAATTATGCACATAAATACATGCACTGTTTAGCCAGGTCTATACATACGTATGTGTATCTATACATACGTGTTCTACAGAACTCTGATAACTGCTGGGTTACTTCACTGCTGATTTATACACATAAATGGCAAAAATGCATCTGAATTTTAGCACAGTTTCTTACTGCTTTCCACCATAAGCCAGAGGGCTCAATCGAGATAAGGGTTACAATAAAAATGTACTTCCACCTCCACAGAAAGATCACTATTAGGGTGACAGACTACAAGAGAGAGCAGAAAACCAGTTAAGTACTGTGACCATGACAGCCTGCAGTATCGCTATGGAAAAGGGATTAAGTCACAACAAGGTCTCACCTTTGAAACCAACTTCAAAGAACAGCCATGTTAAAAACAAAGAGTCTGAAACAGTCATAGCCATTTTGGTATTAACGACACCTGAAGAAAGGCATTGTTGCAATTTGCATGAAAGTCATTGTTTCAGTTGCATGAAAACACACCTTTTTTTAAAGTGTCTACCGAACAACACTGTAGGTATTCCATGTCTACAGCAGTGATCTGCAACAAGTTGGTCCAATCTTCATGGCATTCTTTAAGTCCTAAAAGCTGATTCTTTATTCTGAGTTTGCCTTTTCTGATATTCTGTCATAACAGCTTTAGACAGAACACCACAACATAGCACAAATCCTCACAATAGGATTATGCTTTGGGCATTTTATTTCTAAAGATTATTTGCTAAAGCTGTACTCGTGCCTGCATTCATTTTCTGTACAAGTAGAATACATAAGCGGTATAACATTTCAGTAAGATACATATCTGATCTACAGAGTGAAATGAAGGTTGTCTCAGTTCTGACTAAGAACACCAAGCATGTTAACTAAAAACCTCAGCAACTGCAGTTTGTAGGCCTCTATGCAGCCATTTAAACCTGGGGAACAATAAAAGAAGGTAGCCACCATAATGCGTAGCTTAGGACACATTCTCCATATACTTGGCCATACAGTGGATCCAGATCCTGCAGACACTTGTGGAGGAAGCTAGTTCTTACAGTATCTATAATGTGTGAAAGTATATACCAGGCTCTTTCTTTTGCTCTATGAATATGCCAAAAGCAACACGTCATTTTTCTACTTGATTCCCTCTCATGAAGGGTCTTGCAGGCCTATCGTCCTCAGAGGATAAGCACAGAACATACACTTAGACAACCAATTTTAACTTATTTCCATTGTTTACTGTCCCTAGTCTTCTTGTTTGCGTGCACCTTTTCGCTGCAGGGAACTTCATGTGTGAAATATTCAAACCCTCAAATTGGGATCTAAATATCAAAAGCTTTTGGAGAAACAGTGAGAGACAACTCACTGAAGTGGAACAACCCTCAGTACATTAGCACAGTACTTACAGGGGTGGTTGGAAATAGTTCTCATTACAAGCAGCTAGGATTATGAGAAAGGGCTGCTTTGTACATATCAGAAATGACAGTCATTCTGTAATAGTCACTGATACCCCATGACCTCCTGTGAAGCGTTCCCTCATCACCAGAAGTAACCCCCGCTTAGGTGGTTGTACACAGCCTTGGACAGGACTCCTATCTCATTAAAGAGCTGCTGAAAGGAGACCCCTGGACTTTTTAGTTTCCTAGCCATACACACACAGGAAGGCCATCCAAAAGGCTTGATCCTGGGCAGGAATGACAACTGTTTTACACACATGGACATATGTGACAAGTATGCCCAAGCCCCTGGCTCTACGGAAGGCGGCTTGGAGAAAAGCAAAGGCAGGTGAATTTTGTGACTCAGGGGAGGGAAAAGTGCCAGGTACAACATCGGGAAGAGACTGAGGATGGACACAGAGAGTTTACTCCCTCTGGGTACAGGAGCAGCATGCAAGGGAAGAGAGACCGAAATCTTTCTCTGCTGGTAAAGATAACTAGCAGAAAGAATCCCTTTCCTAATTTTGATCCAGTAGAAAATTTCACAAGACAAGTCTGCCTAAATGCTTGGCAACCCCATGAGACATACCACAACCAAGTATATTCCATGTGGATTATTACACTTCCAGAATTCAAATGCCTTGAGAGAAAAGAAGGGATCTTACCACTCTGTAAGCTGATGTAAAACTGAATTTGTGTTCAGCACAGGGAGGTTCATAGG
>NW_010232199.1:10007-20686 GCF_000690775.1 Eurypyga helias | reverse complement strand
GATTCTATGATTCTATGAAATTCCACTGAAAACATAATTCAGCTGGTGATGATCTTAACTGTTTCTGCAAGATCCGAACTTCATTTGCAGCAAGGGCCCAAAAGCTGTGAAAATATTGGAAAGGCTTCCACCAAGTCCAGAGATTTCTAACAGAATATAGGACATCATCTGTGTGTTGTTGGTGATGTCTCACTCTGCTATGGAAGGAGTCTAGGATTCAAAACAGTTCTAAGATAAGTGTGCTGGTGAACACACACCAACAGGGTGAATTGTACAGTCAGTATGCCTAACTGTATATAGGTATTTCTGAGAAAAGATGAATCTTTGAGAGATACGACAGAAAAGTAATTTGAATTTTGTGCACAAGTCCTGGAATTCATTCAGACCTCCCTCTGTGGATTCCCTGTTACTGAGAACTATGCAGAAAAGTTTTCTTGGACTCTATTTTCCTCCAGTACTGCATGAAAAGTGGTGTCTAATATCTTCCAAATTAAATAACAAGTTTGGTGTTCAAATGTTAGGTCCAAACCCCACGTGCAAATGCAATCCAGAGGAAACTGGATCATCTTCAGAAGTGGTTAAAGGGATGAAGCCAAAACTGACAACATCAAAGGCATGCTCTGATCCTCTTACTTATCTGGGCAAAAGGATGATATCGTGTCTAGAGAAGTCTCTTCTCCTTGAGGATACATTCTCATGCCCTCCTGCTAACATCTGGCACTTGCGCCTTAGCCGAGGAGCTCATCCACTGCAAGAGGTCAGATAGCCACCGAGGAGTCCATTATAGAGCTGGAATCTTCTGCCTTGTGGTAAGGGAGGAACATATTGTTATCATTAGATTATTTTAACAAAGGAAATATCTGACTCACTCTCAAACTGGTGTTACTTGTATTTACAGCTTCCTTGTCCTTACTGACCTCTGAATTTCAGGAAGCAACATGAAAAATAAAATGAGTCATTGCAGAATAAGTGCTATAGCTCAATCTTTTAAGAAAATTAAGCCTAGGAACTTGCACTGACGGTGATGGTGGGACTGAAGGAGGCCTGAAGTAATCGTGAAAACTGAATGTCAAAAGGGATACTCAGCAAGTTAGGCTAAACCCCATAATGATAACAATAAAAAACTGAGAGAGACCTGATATTGCTGGAAAGAGGCTTTCCTGCAACTTCTGGATGTGAATGGTAAAAACAGAGAAGGAAGGGGTGTTTATTACTTAAGTTATGCCACAAGCCCTTTGGCCACACAGAAATAGCCAGTTCCAGACGATACTTCAGGAAGACGCTTCTGGTGCCAAACCTCTTGGATATCTGGGCCACAAACTTCTCAACAGCAGGGTATAAGAAGGGTTAGAAAAGGTGAGAAAACAAACATGTTCCTGTGCTTCCATGTGGCATGCAGTGTCAAGGTGGTGTGGTTGGTTACTAGCTTGCCACACATGGAAAAAGCAGTTTTGGGGATTCCAGCCTTTCCTTGTGTACTCAGATGGTGTCTGCATATGGACTGCTGCAGTATGACAAAGGGGTTGCCAACTGGCTTACTGCAACTCTGGAAAGAGAAAAGATTTCTGTTAGCAAATGGCACCATATCCATGCATTTCTCAGCAAACATCAGTCATTAGGAACTAGAAAAACTCTTTTATCCTGACTGCAAAATCATTCCTACCTCGTACATAGAAGAAGGGATAATGTGACTGGTCATGGGGTCCCCAAATCTGCCTCCTATGGCTGGTGCCAGTTGTGACTTGCAGAAACATCCGAGCTCTGTCACCCTCCTGCATTGTTTGGGCTCTCAGATAACACTAGTGGAGGTTTTCCAATGCTTGGGCTCTACCCTCCCCCATCTTGCACACCAGGGTGTCTTAAAGAGCAACGCAGACCAAACTCATCCTGGTCCCTGAATTTAAGACCTTGCCCCATCCATGAGACTGATGGTGGGAAGCAGAGGTAACTGTGCCCAGGTGCTTCATGTAACTTTGTGATGGAGTAACAAGACTGAATTCCCTGCATCACCTAGTTTATCACTAGTCACCTTAGCCAGCTGATTGCCCTTGGTCAGTCACCTTGGTTCAATAAAGCGTAACAGGGATTCCATGGCTCTGATGTACCTCATATTGCATACAGAATAGCTATTAAGATTCCAAGGGTTTTCTGTTTTGCTTTTGTTTATTAAAAATATATATATATTTAACAAACATAATTAATTATGGTTTTTACCAAGCATGAATTTTACCAGGAGCACTTTGTGGCTGTATTATAGTAGCATTTTAACTACAATGAAAAAGTCTAGATGTAAATTATTGCTTGAAAAATGCTCCCTTCTTTACTATGCTACTTCCTGGTGATAGCAATGTGCTGGGGTACCAGTTCAATGCTGATTGAGAGAAAAGAATGCTGAATCGTGCCCTCAAATCACATTCTATTTCTGATCCATAAGATAACAGATTAGAGTTTTGTAAAAAATAGTATTTCATATACTGAAATGTTAAATTTCTGGTTCAGTTCCATCTCCTCCCTGGCCCAGGTGCCAGAAGAAAAGGAGTACACAGGATTGATCTTCTTTTTCTGAAAGAGTAAGACCATCCTTTGTGTAGAAACAGATCTATAAGTAAAGATGTACACTATCTCCTTTCTGCTTACATAGGATTTTATTGTTTCTTAGTGAGTCTCTGATGGAGTTGTGTACCTACTTCACATGCTGAGCTGCAAATATATCTTTAACACTTGTACGTCTAAAGAAGGAAAAGATTTTGAGAGCTTCATGTTTTCATCATGCCCGACTCTTGACAACAGAAAAGAGTGATCTTCTTGAAGCCAGAGAGTGTAGGTGAAATGAAGCTACATTCGGGAATGCATTATAAAAAGGAATTAATCCCACAAGAGTCATCTCGTACAACAACAAAAACACATAAAACCCAACTCTGCAAAGTTTTAGCAAAGTGAAAGGCATCTTAGGACTCAAAAAGCCCTGGGTTAGCTCCCATGGTATCACTGTCCCTAGGAATGACATTCACTGAGTCTGAGACTCGGGATTAATGAGTGGCCTGCCTTTTCTGAGGGTACAGCTCAGGGGACTGATCTGAAAACTGGCGGCATGGTGCCTACACAATTCTGTAATACAACCTTATACTGACTTTTCTTATGGATGTAATATTTGCCTTTTTTATCCATACAAGAGCTCCATTTTTTACTGTGTATGGGGAAAAAAAGGAGAGAAGAAAGCTAAAGGTAAACAGATAGTGGGTACGGCTTTCTGAGACTGCTGTAATTAGAAAAGCCTAAATGATCCTAATCAGATTTAAGAAAATTACATGCAACAAGGAGCTTAGCTAAGTAAGCCAACTCTCTTGTTTTCCACTAGCAAAAACGATGAGTGGCAGCGCAAGATTTAATTTCCTTTCCACTTGTTCCTAATCCTTTGTTTAGGAAGCTTTCATTGTTGTGAGAAAGGTTTCTTTAGCCCTATCAAAGCAAAACTGCTCTTGAGCATGATTCCACCTGTTTGATACAGTGGGTGTGGGTATAAGAGCTGCCAAAAGAGAGACTGTGGGGTGTTAGGGAGTCAGGCGTTTTCACAAGCCTTTTTTCCACCATGATATCATTGTGAAATTCAGCCTCTGCCTGTCTTTCAGGGCCAAGAAACTGTAAGACTTTCTCTGCAGTCCTTTAGCACAGGAACCAGAGAGTTCATTGATCTGTTTGTCAGAAATTTTAAAAAATGTAGGTAAACTTTTTATGCATATTTTTTTTTTTGAGAACTAGGGTGGCAAAATTAAGGACTGTTGTAGCTGCAAAACTGTGCTGTGACAGTATTGCTAATGCTCCTGATGCATACTATAATAAGATACATACTGAGGCTGCATTTTTTCCATCACATTCCTCTTTTCCACACAAGGTGTAATACTTCCTTGACAGTTATTTATTTTGAAACCACCCCTTTGAACAAGTAATCACTTTTAAGCCATGCCTGTAGTCTGCTAATGGCTACTTAACACCACCTGTGCAATCATTCCAGGAATCTGCCTCTGTCACTCTTGACACTAGAAAGTACGAAACAATAAGACCATAAAACTTCCTCAGGCATAGGTCCCACGCTGCTCCCAGTCTCACCCTTGCAAATCTGGACTAAGATCATTGATAACAATGGGACTGTTATGAACTGACCTCCGCTTAATTGAGAGCAGGGTCTGTAAGGCATAATAAAGTTCCCCCATATTTCACACCAGGATAGAGGTGCAGTGAGGCTGACCAACTGCAAGGCAGTATTGTTCTGAATTCCCTCATGTGAGGACTATGCAGGTGCAGTTAGCTTGGCTTCACTTCATATTTTTAGGGCTAAATTAATCTTTGGAGAAGTTAGTACCAGCACTTCCGTATTTTCACACCAACCTCTGATCCTACTCAAGCCAGGGGAACATTCCATGTTACTTGCTGGGGATCAAGACTGGACTCCTGTTGCTCGATTCTGTGAGAGGCTTTGAATTGTGCAAAAGTTATTGGACATCTGTCAGAAGGTGTTTAGTGCTGTGGGGAGACTCAGCCGACGTGCATCTCTTACCCCTGTTAATAAGCTCCTGGTTCAGGTAACTGTACACTGCACTTCAGGCTGGACAAAGGTTCCAGTGTTCACTGCACTTCATCTAGGTGACCAACTCCTTAAAAATGGCAGTTGATTTAAAGGGTACAATTCCTTCCAACTAGAAAATGGCTAGAGTTGAATATGAACCTGCAGAAATTTCAGCATGTTTCACTCTTAGGGGTTATTTTTTGGGGTTTTTTTGGGGTTTTTTTTGGGTTTTTTTGAGAAAGAAGCTCCATCATCATAAGGTGTTTGCTACTCACAGGGCACATTCCTGACTCCTCCCTGTATAAAAAGCTTGATGGCCTAATATCAAGAATGTGCCTGTAAACAACTAGTGCCTCACTGCTCTTGCTCCTGCTGTACAGATTCTGTTTTAGAAAGGCATGAAAGGTGCACACAACGGATACTTCAGTCTTGCTTCAGCGTTTACTGACTGGTCTCTCATGCCAAAGTAAATCACGGACATATGGGAGTCTGTACAGATGAGTGTGAAATCAGTGTAACTAAAGAAGGGGACGACATTTCCTAACTCATGCCCACTACAGGTTGGATTCGTTGTTTCTGCTGCGAATGTTCTTCAGTTTGCAATGCCAGATCCCAACACATGCTGTTCTTTAAAGTTAAAATTAAATACTGAAATTACTTTTTTATACATAAATATGATTACAAGCTTTTCATATTTAGACAGTCTTCCTGGGATGAGATTTCTGAGGTAATTTCTTTTTTCCAAAATGTTTTGTTTCATGAAAAAAATTGATATTTGGCTTTATTTGGTGCTGCTTTGAGAGAAACTCCTAGCCTGAAATAATTTGGGCTCTTCCACAAGGTGGGAATTTGGTTTCCTGGGCCAAGAGAACCTATATATTGAGGCATCCTAGGATATAGCAGTGCTGTGATGGACAGAGTCCCTGTTATGCAGGATCCTGGTTAAATGTGCACAAGGCAGAAGAGGCAGAAGAAATACGAGGCACAAGAAATATGAGGTGTTTTGAGCCATTCTGTCCTCTGCACAAAGGTTTGTCCTGTGATTTTCCTCTTCCTCTTTCCAGTGCCTAAAATAACCATATCATTAGGCTGATTTTCCCCTTCCTCTTCCAAAATGACTTACAAGATCATATTTGTCTAGCGATACAAGTTTTGAGTCCTTCTCTCTTCCAACCTCTTGTCGTAGTTTGCTTTCCCATAACACATTGCTCGGTGCTCTATAATGAATCTTTTTGCCTCCCTTGCCTTCATCCAAGTATCCTCATGTCATAGGCCCACCTGTTTAACAGGCATCTCTGTGCTTTCTTCTGTGTGTCTCTCATGCATCATGCAACCTTCTCAAGCCTAGTCCTCACTTAGATGAAGTTCCTACTCATTCATTTTTTTGATGTCTCTTAAAACGCTTAGATGCTTGTCAAAAACTTCACTGACTTGTACAGGCCATCCCTTCACTGCTCACTTGTGACCGCTGTGTGTCACTGAACCGTGACTTTTGGGGACAGGAACTACATTTTCTTCAGTAAAGAGGCTAGTATAGCACCTTGAATCAATGCTTCAAAACGAAATGCAGTATTTCAGTTCTAAATGCTAGTTTGGGATAACAAAGTCAACACTCCTAAATTTCCATGGAAAAAACCCATTTTCAGGAAATTCAGATTTCTCAATTTTCCATTTTATCTGAGATTTATCAGATTTTTGTTACCATTTCTCACCAGTGCGTCCGCCAAATGAGTACGTTCTGCTAAAAATTACTTCCTCATGTTTCCTTTTAGTGTAAGACACTGGAATGAGGCAAAGGAGGTTGAGGGGATGCCACCAGCTAAGAGACCCAATTTCAGGAGGAAACAATGATACTGAAAGTTATTGTTGAGTATTCTGATTTTGATAAACTACGCTTATAGCTTACAAAACAGCTTCAGAGTTGTTGGATGAATGAGTTTTTATTGTGAGGCAAACTGTCTTTGTTCAGTGGATTTTTACTTTGCCATATTGATCTGTGCCAGAGGAAGGATGGGTGCTTGCAACATGATCCCAGAGCAACAGGAAAAGAAGAATAAACAAGAAACGTTTGTTCCTCAAATGCCATTGCTAATTTTGAACATTTCCTTCTATTGGAAATATCGCTTGCTGTATGAACAAAATTCAGTTTGTGTAAATCCTAGTTTTCTCTCTCACAGTTTTCATGGCAATCTTGGTGTTCTGGAGTTCGTAGAGCTCCAGACTGTACCGGGACACCCAATGAACCTCACCTGGGGTAGAGGCTATTTGCTGGTGCCGTGTGTTCAACCACTCCATGCTCTTTTACCAACTGTGGGGTTTTTTTGCCTGTGCTGTGAAGTCCCCCCCTCTGGTTTCAATGTGGCACTGAAAAAACACAATGCAAAATACCGTGGGAGGAGTAACACACGGGCTTGTGCTTCTTACCTGCTAAATGCTTTATGAGAAACACTATGATCCAGATAAACAAGCAAAGCATCAACCCCATTGTAAATTAAACTTAGACTCTGTTAAAATATTACAGGTAAAACAGATGTTAAAAAGGGCAGGAAATGCAGGGGTAAGGCGCCATTCCAGCATACTCTTGCCCTGCTACCTATATGGCACTTCACGTGGGAAGTGACCGTTGTGAAAGGGTCTTCAGGATAGAGTTTCACCTTTAACTGTTGCTTTCCTGGCTCATGTCATTTTAAAGCCAGCATGTGCGGTGTTTTGCAACCCTGGTTTTTTCCTCCCAGTTTTCAAATGTGAGTCTAGAATTATTTATGCAGCTTTTCCTTACAAATCCTGACAGATGCAAACTGAAGCCATACACTGAGCATCTAAATCAAGCTCAGTACACACTAGCCCAACAGTGTTTATGCTGCCAATTAAAGACATCACTTTTTTGAATTATATAGGGAGTGAAATGATCTCTGACAGCTGTGAATTGCAGAAAAAGGGCTCTATTGTTCAAAGAACTGCCTTTAAAATAGAGAAACCCTTGCTAAACTTTTGATTCCCAAGTATGGCAAACATTAATTGGCCATAAACTTAACAAGAATCGGTTCACTCATTCCACAACTTTTGCTCTGGTCCCCCACTTTCCTTCTCATTACTTCCCATTAGCCTCTCCTAGCAAGTGCTTAACTCAGAAACACCCCACCCCCCACATTCCCATGTTTCCATCTTTATGCCTTCAGCGTTCTCATACTATTTTATTTAGCTCTTTCAGCAGTGCTTACCCTGCCAGATGACTTCTACAAAAAACAGGCTGGCTGAGTACAGGCAGCCTGGCAAACTCTCATGGTTTTGTCCTAAGTCTTGTGCTCTGCTGCTGTGCTTTTTAAAATCCAAATCCCAGAGATGTTTTAAGAGGCGAGAAGCTCATATTTCACTCCTTTGAGTGTGGCTTTCTAGTCTTTACAGTTTCAGAGAAAAGATTAAAAATGTTACCTGAGCACTTCCTAGAAAAAACAAAATGTGAAAGAGCACCAAAAGGTATTGCTTTCTTTAAACCTCATATTCTTTAATCCAATCTCGTGATTTTTGGACTCAGCTTTCTTAAAGAAATAGCAATTTTGCACTAGATTGAAACTACACATGTAAATCTTTATTGCCTAGTATGTGCCTTGTGTGCTGCACAGGAGAAGATGATCATAGATTATCATAATCACAGATAAATCCACTTCAGCGTTCTCTTTATTGTAATAAAGTTTGAGTTTTACAGGCAAACAAGAGACTCATAAGGTACAGGAGATATTTTTAATAAAGAGCTTCAGAAAACTAACAACAAGCCTTTTTTGGTTTTTCAGTAATATCCTTTCATTTTTAAGGCTTGTAAAGGTCTGGGAAATATATAGAGAAATCTAGAACGAAAAATTGGAAGCAGCACAGAACAAATATCAGAAAATGCTATGTACTGTTATACTGAGTAGAGATGGGAACATTATGCTAATTTTATAAATGATAAAACATATCTTAGATTTTTTTCTGGGTGTGTGGGTAGAGAGAGCTGCAATGTGCTCTGGGCTTGTTCTTCATGTGGATGCACAGTTTAGGTGCATTTTAAGATCATCAAGTGAAATCAGGGCCATTTGTGATAGCTGCACTGCAGACCCATGCTACTTGCTGGTCCCCTTCTGGGTGAACTTATCCAACAAAGCAGTAGAAGAAGGGATTAAATTACATGCCTGAGGCCAGAGATATGAGGACAGTTCTCCATCTCTGGTTTCCCAGCCCCTCCTGTAACAGCTGAATGAAGTTGTTCCTCTGTTTCTCTGTCATTCTTGTAATATTTTCTTTTCCTGTTTCACCGTCCCGTCCTTAGATAGTCTGCAGTGCTTCATTTTTAAGCATTTAGTACCTCCTATGACTAGGTCTAAGCTTCTACAATAGTCTGGTTTTCTGTTGCTGATCTACTAATAGTATCTGTGGACAGTGGAAGTACTCCTCTTAACATCGTCGAGGTGATGAGAAGAGTGTATGTATCCTGCCTAAGGCTTTCTTTTACATACTGCTTCAGGGCTGGAGGTGTCTGACAGCAAGTGATTTTTTACAGCAAAAAAAGAAGAAATATAGTCAGAGATGAACTGCAAATCACCTAGAGGCAGATATGTGCAAAAGACAGGTGATACTAACCAATATTGCACCTCTCTTTTGTTAGATCAGACTTGAGATATTGTTTTAACCTATTGCACAGTGTTTGTGACTCATTACTAGGTGTCTGTGAAGACTTCACGAGGTGTTACATCTGCCCAGAACAAACACAGAAATACTTGTAATTAATAATTAGGTGCCAGAGTCTATTGCTCTGATCCATGGCTGTTCAACATATCAACATGGAGAGTGCAAGCGTGATAGTTAAAACAATGCTGCAGGTTAGAATTTGAGAGTCTTTTTTATTTATGACCCCTGAGGTAAGATAATAAACAGTTTATATTAGTAATTTTCTTACACAAAGATTGGCATAAGTTTGACTTGAACCTAATAATAATAGTAGTTATTAAATAATAGCTATTGCTCTTATAAATGTTTGGATTTGTGTAATATTTATGAAAATATTACACTTTATGTTACTTTGTCAAAGAAATTGGTATGGTCTAGCAACCAAACATTAAATAATGGTATACTTGCTTATCTACCATGCTGAATAAGAAATGAATGTGCAGATGGTGTATATAAAGGCAGAAAATTATTTTAATTCCCCATTCTATATATAAGGAATGTAATTATACAGGAATAAATGGATGTGAGACATTGCTTCATGGTAATTATTAATAAAAATTGCTACTTGATGAAGTGAATGACCTAATGATGAAGTAATGGTTACAGAGAACTCATCATGCTTGGAAATCAGGGTTATTATACATGTTCCTCACATACCAACTATGTCAGGTTTGTGGGATAGCACATTCTTGTTTTTCACACACACAAAAATCTCCTTTTCATAATGTTAATAGTGATATTGCTAAGAAAAATAGGAAATATTCTGCTTCCCTTCTCTTGTCTTATATCATGTGGAATGTGAAATGCTAGCTTTTTGGGATGTAAAATAAAATATAAGAAAAAGTAATAAAATATGGATAGTGTTCTACTAGGAACCACCTAAGTTGCAAGTCAAACTTGTGGCAGGGAGGTTTGGTCTGCAGCCCACCTGCTGTCAACGGATTGTACAGCAGTGAATAAGTCTTTGTGTCATTAAATGTGATACTTCTCACACCAACTTAATTTGCATCGGTGAAAAGTGAGTACCTTCTCTTGTTAAGAGTTGAAGTCCAGCTTGGATACCAGCACAAATTCTTTTCCTAATGCCAATGGGGTGCATTAAAAAGCCCTCCCTAGGCCAGGGCAAGTGCAGGTTTGTGTGCAAGGTTCTCAAGTGAGAGCCAAGGAATGCCTACATCTTGCAGGCAGCAGAGTTAACCCGGGTGGGAGAGCTACTGCTTCTCCCTTCCCTTCAGTACACCTCCTCCAGGGTTACGCTACTGGCTATTAGTAGATGTCACCCAGAATAAACCTTCCACTAGCATTCTGATTACTAAAAAAAAACCAAAACCAACACTCTTCCAAAGACAGTTCAACAGGCCTTCCTAAAAATCTGGTTTTTCTTAAATTTTCACCCTTGTGGCAGAGCAAG
>NW_010232199.1:0-9967 GCF_000690775.1 Eurypyga helias | reverse complement strand
CAAGAACTACTCCTCAGATGTCTTTTTTAACTCTGATAAACTAATTTACAATTTAATCTACAGCTACACATTATCTGGTGTCCAGTAACACACCTGAGATACCTCACTGCTGTAGTAAGCAGTGAATCTGTTTATATAATTTCATTACTACCAGTATTATCAGGATCAAACATCTGAACATATTTCCTGGAGAAAGGAATCATCCTCAGTCATTCTCAGTATTCCATTTAAACCACTTTTCACGTTATTCTAACAATTAATACACCCCAGTACTTGGTTGTCTTATTGCCTAAATATCAACAACCAAGTAACTTTATGCCAAATTAATGTTTTATATTACATCCTATTTTCCTTTCCTATTGCTATTTACTATTACAAAGCAGCAGGTGAGCAAGGGAAGGATGAGTGCACTAGGCCTGTTCTTTCTTTCCCCTTTCTTTAAACACACTGCACTAAGAAATGCACACAGCCTGGCAAGGCTGCTAATGCCGCAAATGTCGCGTGATTGGCACTGGCTGCTTTGCCATGACTTAGGAAAGTCCTGCTTAAGCAGCTGTCCTTGCTC
Organism: Eurypyga helias; assembly: GCF_000690775.1. Lineage (NCBI taxonomy): Eukaryota > Metazoa > Chordata > Aves > Eurypygiformes > Eurypygidae > Eurypyga > Eurypyga helias. Next base: position 9,402 of record NW_010232199.1, on the reverse strand, counting down.
AGTCTCACGCTGGAGAATATCCAGATCCTTGGGGACTTCACAGACCTAGCATGCTTGATCTGGAGTTCCTACTGGCTGTGACCCGTGCCTACACCAAAGGTGATAGGCAAAACAGTGAGAGCCATGGAGTGTGACAGAAGGGCTTGCACCAAAGCTAACATCAGTGCAAGGAGAGGGAGACGGGAAAAGACTGAAGGGGTGGGGAGGAGAAGCTTTGGGTGGACCTAAGAAAAGCCTTCCATTGCCTGCTTCAACCTTCATTATCTTATGTTGGAAGGCATTATCATTGCCTTCCAACCTTCATTATCTTATGTTCTTCTAAAGTGCTATCCAGAAATGAAAAGCATAAGGTGACCAGAAAGTTCAGAAGACTGTGGTCCTGAGTCCCAGAGGTCACTCTACTCCTCATCATTTTTTTCTTGTCCAGACATGGAGAGAAAGCTCAAAAGGGCACATATGTGGCGGTGTTAGTTTAACAGTTGGACTCGATGATCTTAAGGGTCTTTTCCAACCTAAATGATTCTGTGTGTCTGTGTGTATGTACATAGCTCAGGTCGTCACTTGCATGAATGCCAGTCCTTGTTCTGATGGATGTACTTAGTGCCTGATAATGCTCCTATTTTTTTTTCCTCTTGCGTAAAGAAGCCTGCCCTAAGCAGCCACAGATTTACCTCCAAGTGAACGACAACGCCTAGTAATTAACTTTATTGCATCCTTCTGTAGATTTCACTCAGAGTTGTAAAAGGGGATAATAACTTGGCACTTCCTGCTGCACGTCCTCACAGAAACTTGCAGGATAAAGCCTGTGTCTGGGACAAACGCTGACCTGGATTAGTGGAAGAACCTGAGCTACCAGATCCATTCACATAGTGCCCTGGGGCTGCATATTTGGGCAGTGGGGCCTGACTTTTGTCCAAAGAACATGTAAGAGGGAAAGGAGAGAAATAAACCAGCATCGATCTGCTAAGCAAAATGCCCCATCAAAACACCCCCATCTTCTGCATGGCTGAGGCCATTAGTGAAAATAAAATGCCTGGACTTAGCTATGCATATGTAACAATGCATATTACAAGTCGTTTTATGTTTTTATGTTATGTTTATATTAATTTATATTAAATTCTAGTAATTTCACAATAGCACAATATCTTGAATTCAGTCTAATACATTTGGAAAATGTTGACTAAGAGGTTGACTTTGTAAACTAAGAAAATCTAAGGCAAGTAACAGCAAAGGAATCTCTGATAATTGATTCAAGAGTATCCAGACCAGCAATTTCTTTGCCCAAATTTCCCATACAATTTCTGTGCACTCACAGAGGGGTTATCTCCACAGAGTTCACAGAGGGAGCTGGTCTTAAGGGTAAATGCTCACTATTTGATGCAGATTAGTGTAAGTAAGACAAAATAAAGAAGCTTCTTCTGCTTGCTAGTGGTTGTTATGTCTGATCCATCTTTAATGAGTTTTAAGCTAACTCCTTACTAAGAGAAAATATATGTCAGATCCAGAGATACAATTTATGCCTGCAGTTCCATTGACTTCACTGGAGTTACCCCTGTTCTCCCCAGCTGAGTATGTAACTCCTTGAAGTTCTGGGAGGAGGTACATTACATTTTTCAGCTGGAAAAGTGGACCCAAATCTTTCAGTCCTGGGCTCTGAGCCAAGCAGCATAGCTTTAGCCTTTCCCACATTCAGCATCTACTTGCATTTCAATAGCAAAGCCTGGAAACTGTCAAAAACTGCTCTGGAGGTGGATCTGGTCCTTGTCTACAGCTACACTACTGACACGTATATCAGTGCTTTCAATATACTTAAAGTCAAATGGCTTTAAAGACTGTGGAAACTTGTATATACATCTTTTAACAAGAGAAAAACAGATGTCCTTACAGTCAGTAATATGTGAGCCAGTGTACTCTGTGTCACCCTTAGCTGCAGGTCTTTTGAAAATTGCTCTGAAAGAAAAGGCTGTTTTTTCAGAACACATACATATGTTTTGTAAACAAAGAGCATCAGTGAAGTTAAAATGTGCTGTGTCTTCACAAGCTGATAATATCCCGCCTTTAGATGGTGTTCAGCCAGATTGGCCTCAAATGCTGCTGAGGCCCATTTTGCAAGCCTGCACTGAGTTGCGTTTTCCTGCTATTGATCGTGTGGATGGTACAAAGTAACTGATTTCTGCAGTGAGTATGGGCAGAATTTTTTATTGAGGGAGAAATGGATACTCATTAGTAAAATTTTAAGTGAGTGAGCATATCTTTCAGAGTGAAATTCCAAGTTTTTTCAAAGCCAGTGGGAATTTTGCCATTGGTATCACTGGAGCCTCTCTCATCCCTGAAGTTCCTAACCCATGTCCATGCCTGCTCAAACCACCATAAGCAAGGCAGGCTTGCTTTCTTCATATGTCCACTCAGTGTGACTTTGAGAAGATATCTGCCGAAAGAGAAGGATTCAGCTCATTTACAAAGCTCACAGTTTCTACATAAATAGTCAGCATTCATTGTAATTGCAGTTCTTCATAAAAGCACGTTTTAGAATTGAAGCATTTTGGCCTCAGCAGCTAATGCTTTTGCAGGCATATATTTACGTCTCTCTCGTATGTACACAGGCTGTGACCAAAACCACCTAGAAACACAGAAAATACCAGTACTCAGAAGACACCTGCAATTCAAAGATGTGTCCAGAGCCTGTTGTTTATCAAATGTCAACTGGCAGGAAAGAGCCCACACCCCAGTGACGTCGCAGCAGGGCTGATCTTCAGCTCATCACAGCCCTGCCCTGGCTGGCCATGGGCTCCTCTGAGCCAGGCCCACCCACTGGCCCATGGCTCCGCCTGGCCTTGCCCCATCCCAAGAGAGGTAGGCGATGCCTGGGGCTGCCCTGGTGTCTCCTGACTGCCCTGTTCCTGGCTGGAGCGGTAGGACAGGCCTTGTCTGCCAGGCACTGCCCTGATAGACCCCCATGGGGACAACCCAGCCCCAGGAAGCCCTCAGGCCTGTGGCACCTCGATGGTGGCAGCCAGAGTTTCCTGAAGGACTTCTCCCATTTGTCATCAGTGTTGTTGCCCAGGGAGTCTGCAATAAAGTTTCTTTTTGGCATGTGCAGGAGGGAGGTGACTGGGAGGCTGAGGATGGGGAAAAGGCCATCTGCTCCCCTTTTAGCATGCAGTTGCAAAGCCACCTCCATCTCGCACTCAGATTCAAGGAAACCAGAGAGACTGAGATAAACACAAAACTCACATAAGACTCAAACCAGCCTCTCTTTGCTTTGGCTCTCTTTACAGTGTCACTATCAGAGACTCTAACTCGAGTTTGGTGTCCAACTCTTGCTAAAACCTCAAAGGGTGAGCTCGTGCAGGACTGTATGATCTTCTCATGACAATGAAAATCAAGGTTTGTGCTGTCCTTGTCTACCAGCCCATACGATGGGAGGAGTGTTTTATTTTCTGGGGACAAAGTGGCTACCTCCTTTTCTTTCAAACCACAACTGCCTGCTGCATTTCTTATGTCAGCTTCTGAAGTCCTTCCACTGCCCTCATTCATCCTTACCTGACCATATTCCCACAAAAGTTATAGTCCCCTTTAGCAAATCTCTTTATCAGATAAGATGGGATGCTAAAATAATGACACCATATATCTGGCTAAAGTGGTATTTATTGTCATTTGATTTCAGTGGGAGTCTGCCTGAGGGAATGCTTTTATTCATGATCTGCAGATGGGAAATTGAGGAATAGATTATAAGTGCTGTCCAAAATCACACAGCATGTTTGTGACTGAGCTGGGAAAAAAGGATTCTGATTAAATTATCAGGCAGAAATAAAATGAACAAAAAGGACCCCAACTTTTTTTTTTTTCAAATGACACACAATTAAATAGTAGAATTTATTGTCACAGGGTGTCATAGAGACCAAAAATATGAATGGAGTCAAAGAGGGATCAGACAGCTTCTTGAGGGGAAAAAATCATCTATAAAAAAACCCCTGCACATACAACCTCTAGTTCAGTAACTTCTTGAACAGCAGGAAGCTGGAACCTGGGGTTTGGCAGAGAAGTAGCTACTCAGCTGTTGCCCTGTTCTCATCTTATAGTAGCTATTTTCTGACCTAGGATTCTGATCTGTATGTATGCATATGAATATATATACACTCAGAGATACACACACTTTAGATATAGATGTACAATCTTTCTCCCTCTCTCTCTTATACAGTGTCTTCATACACTGCTTTTGAGAGCCTGCCCAAGGTTAATAAATTCTTAGTGTTTTGGTTATGTGGTTGATTGTCCAATACATTCAACAAGAGGATCCACACAAGGAGTGGAGCAAAGAGAGTACCTCCCCACTCAACAGATCATTATTTGGGTTGTATTTGCTAGAATAAGAGAGAAGCATGGCTCCAGGTGCTCAGTCCAGCACTGAAGTCTTGGATGGAGCCAGATGGCCTCCAGCCAGTCTGTAATGCAGGTGGAAATCATGAGAAATGGTCCACCCTGGCACTGATGAGACCACACTGACATGAGGCAGCAGTGGTGGTACTGACATGTTGAAAGTCTCTATTTAAGACCTCATGGTAAATATCTATGGAGCTCAGTGGAGTCATCTTGGGTTGAGACAGGAGATCTGCAATGTTGGCACATCATACTCTTGACGCACAATACATTCTAGTAGACCCAGTGGAAGGACTTCTGTCCTTCCCAGCATCCATGGTCGCTAGTACTGTTGGTTGTAACACAAGCACTAAGTGTCCTGTTGCCTCCCACTTGGAACACTGGGAAGAAAACTGTTCACACTGATCACCCTGAAGCCCATGTATGTTTGTTATGCCAGCTATAAATTGTCCCAGGAGATTTAGAAATAAGGCAGTGTCATTTCTGTTCCTGGCACTGGAAAGGTAATTTTAAATTGAAGTTATGTCACAGGATGCAGTTGGAGGGTACTTATAGAGTTGGTTGAGTTTAAGGTAGCAGATACTCATCTAGGCATGATTCCTTTTGCCTACATGCAAAGGTCCATTTTAGAGAGGTATCCAGGTTTGCTTAATCCTTCCTGATGTTGTGTTATTTTAATTGTGCTGCATGGGCTATGTCCTCACAGATTAATAGCTGCACTGTTCCTACCTTCAGGATCAGAAGCCTTCACTTAATGGGAAACTGCAATGCTCGCTACATATTTATTGGAGAGTACTCTATGAAATGCCATGTTAATGGAGCATAACTCTCTCTATGACAGTGCCTAAAAATTTCTCAGTATAAACTCAGCTTGTTTTAAAGTGTTTTTCTATGTTTGTCAAAACTCTGCGTCATGTTTTTCTTTTGGTTGTAGTTTTTTCAGCTGTCCCTTTTTACAGCGTGAAACTAATGGCTGATTACATGAGCAAAAAAATAGGCATCCTAGGAAAGGTGGCAGAAAGGAACTTGTTTTTTTTTCCATTTGTTCTGGTTTACCTCAAGCTGCCCTTAGGGGTGTGATGTTTGGCTAGTTACCCTTGCTCACTGCCTCCCTTTTCCCTGCAACATCTTTTTGATGTGCATGGCATGTCCTAGGACATAAAAAGAGCTGGCAGACAGGATAGGTAGGAGAAGGATGCCGTGAGCTTGATCTAGCAGGGTTTTCATAGCATTGCAATTTCGAAGGAAATTGAAATCTCTTCCCAACTAAAACTTCAAGAAAAACTTAACATGGTATAAGAGTGACAGAATTCTTTCTTCTACCCTCCTAAATTATAGTGAAATTATATTAAATCCACCCCCCCAAAACCCAAAACATTGGGTTCCAGATTTTCCTGTGTTGTATGAACTATTTCTGATCATGTTATTACTGAACTTAAACCAAAATTGGCTAATAAAATGGCTAGGTCCTAGCCAGAGGGGGAAAACCAAACCAAACCAAACCAAAACACAAAAAAAACCCAACAAAAAACCACCAAAACCATAGCAAAGCAAGTTAAATTAGATTCTTAATAGTTGGCTCATTTGAATAAATTAAAACATTTGTGTTATTTCAGGGAGGAAATATATTTTCTACACTGTTTTTAGGGCTAGGTGAAATTATAATTGGAGATACCTGTGCTGGTTTTAGTTGGGATAGTTAATTTTCCTCACAGTAGCTACTATGAGGCTATACTGTGCTGAGAGGAGTACTGAGAACTGTACTGATGTTTTTAATTGTTGCCAAGTAATGCTTATATCAAGTCAAGAATTTTTTCAGTTTCTCATACTGCACCTGAGTTCCTAGCTTATTCTCTACAAGAAGCTGGGAGGGAACACAGTCAGGACAGCTGACCCCAGGTTACTAAAGGGACAACTACAAAACACTTTGTCTTACTGATTTCACTGGATTACTAAAACTCAGTGCCTCTGAAATCAGACTGAGCATCTAACTACTCTCACTTATTTTGGGACACATCACCTTTGTATCTGAGAGTAAAGAGTAAAGGCTGATAGTTGAAATCTGGAAATTTAGATCAGCATATGGCCACTACTACTAGAAGTTGGAAAAGGTCCACTTTCTCTCTCTTTTTTTTTTTTTTTCCTTCTAAATGAGCAGGTTCTCATTCTTAAGGGATTTGTTATTCAAGGTCTAGCTCTTGAAAGCATACTGCATTTGAAAAGATTTCTGTTACTAAAGATGGTAGAGGCTTTACAAAAAGGAATGATTTCAAGATATTTCCGGTAACCTGGCCAAAATTTTCTCATATACCTAGATGTGATTTGGTATTTCCAAAAGCAAAGGTGAATCCTTCTCTTCATGCACTTTTCATGAATTGTGGTTAGAAAACAACCAACATTTCCACTCTGTGTAACTTGTCTCTTCTCTATTTGGGCATATTTTGTCCTTGCTATTACAGGCTGAATGATGTGTACCCTTTAAAATTCAAATTTTCCCTAGTATACCCCTGATCTACTGTGATTACATACAGGCTGGATGAGGCTTTGAGCAACCTGGTCTAGTGGAAGGTGTCCCTGCCCATGGCAGGGGGTTGGAACTAGATGGTCTTTAAGGTCCCTTCCAACCCAAACCATTCTGTGATTCTAAGATTCTATGATTTGATAGACTGGTTAATGAATTAAATCACAGTTGCTCGCATTTTAAAAAAGAAAACCAGCCTATATCACATCTGGGTGAAATTCTCTGATCAGAGTGACTGCCTGTTTAGGGAACATGCTGATATGCTGCTAGGCCCATAACGATGTGCTGCAGTGCTGTCAGAACTCCACAGAGAATTTAAACTTAATTTGCTGTTGTGCGTCAATTTTTCCTTCTTTGCAAAAGGTGAATGAAGTTTTGGCCTCAGCGTCCTTTCTGGCATTAGGATGCCTATACCAACCATGGGGAATTCAGCCACATGGGGATCTTGGATGCATTTTTTTTTAAATCAAGATTAGTATCACTTAAAAAAGGTTTGCTTTTACTTTAAGGAACTGTTTGCCTTTCCAGTGTTCATGGATAATATGATCTAATTTGATAAACAGTTGGTTTAACCACACCTCCGAGCACTGGGATCTCAGTGTGGACATGGTTCAAGCAATTCCTGTGAGGGACTGTTGTTGTTGGAGCTGCGATCCAGAGGTGATGAGCAAGCAGAGGTAGCTTAGGGGTTAGGTACCAGTGGATTGTCAGCCTAGGAGGAAAAGACAATGAAGTTTGACGAAAATAGGATGGCAATAGCTGCTTCTTGAGGTAAATTACTCTCCTGACAGCTTTCTGAACAGAAGTTCACAATTAGTCCCATGTAATGTAATGTAAAATGAGCAAATAGAGAACACACAGTATTACTGTACATTTGTGCCTTTACCTTCCTGCGTCTTGGCTACTGCAGATGAAGTTTCATGTCAAAAGGGACAAAAATTGTAAGAGTGGATGTTGGCAGATGATACTCTTCTTCATGGTGATTCAGGGAGTCTGGTGGGCACAAGGTGGAGACCCCTCAATTGAATAAGTAGGAAATACTAACTGATATGATGCTTAACTGGGCTATAGATAGGCACTTGTGTGTTCATGGTTTTTTAAAACAAGCCTGCATCTGAGTGTTTGAGAGGATCATTTGATTCAGAGAATCTGATTCTGGAAGTTATAAGGAGACCACTGAAAAAAACCCACTCTACCAGCAAACTTATCCTAGGTGAGCTTTGGGCTGAGCTCTGATACGCTGCAGTTATCCAGTGTGGGCAGGAACAAGATGACCACGCTGCTGTTATCGACATGGCAAAATCAGAAACCGAGACAGCTAAGTGGAAGCACTCAGGGACCAACTGCACATACTGAATCCTCTAGGGGTCAGGAACTATGAGCATGCTCAACTCCAGTCACTAGATGCACTCTCTTCCTTGCCAAACCCACGGCTGATGATTGCAAACTCTTTTTAGAGTAAGATATGAGAAATAGCTCTCATCTGGTAGTTCTTAGCTTGTCACATTACACTTAATTAAAATCTTAACTTGGCAAATCCTTGAAGATCCTATTCTTGAAGGAATGCTTCACACAGTGCAAAGCCATTACAGTTTGGGTTTGGGCTTTTTTTTTTTTTTCATGGCAAAGGGTCTGTAAAGTTTATATTGGGATCACAAAGAAACCTGAATGGTCAGTGGACAGCAAACCAGGATCATGTGGGTGGTGTCTACTGCCAGTCATGAAGAACAGTATGCCAAATACACACAATTCCCCCTTCTCTCTCAGTGTTTTGGAAAGCTAAGGCTTTTCCACATTATAACAGCTCATAGTGCTGTTGTGCAGTTTCCTATCACGGAAAACCTCAGAGAGGAGTCAGGTCTTTTCTGAGATGGGTGCCCACAGGACAGCTCAGCATTTTGGAACAGCTCTTTTTTAGCCTAGGGGAGTTTCACATTAAAGCAGCCACACACACCGGCCAACTGTCTTGAATTTTCAATAGCAATTCAGTGGAAATTTCCTATCTTGCTTGTGCTTGTGAGTACTTTTTATTCACACTGAGGGTCTTACTCATCTAGAAGTCAACCTGAGTTTCAGGAAAGGATGCCTGTGCCCCTGTTCCACTCTTTATAGCTCTCAACTGCAGGCAAGCTTGCAGCTCTTGAGAGATTTTATCTCTTGCTATTAGAAACTAAGAAAACACATTACAAAACAAGCTGCTGTTATTCCAGTGTTCACCTAAAGGTGACAAGGGCAGGAAACTGGCTGTAACCTCAGGCTCTTCTCATGCTGTTGTTATTCCATTAGGCAAGAGAAACAAAGACTGACACCAGTGCATGGGTGGCTAGAGACCCTACCTGGAGACACTGACATCTTTCATACAGTTATTGAGGGAAGTCAGTACAGTAATGAGGATACACTGCAGCTTATTCTTGAAAATCAAGTATTACTTGCAAATCAGAGAGAAGGGATCTGAGTAATTTCCTGTTTGCAGAGTGAATCATAAAAACATAGAATGGTTT
>NW_010232198.1:0-6089 GCF_000690775.1 Eurypyga helias | reverse complement strand
GGTGGGGGTGGTGGTGGGGATGGGAAGCGGTGCAGGAACCAGAAATAACAACATTCTAATGATATTTTTCTCCAGAATCAGAAAAGTACTTCGTTGTTAACAGAAAGGATTTAAAAAGCTACGGTCACATAGCATCTGACACAGAAGTATCCATTAGCTTTATATAGTCTTTTTCTTCACAGTGCCTGATGGTCTGTGTTCAGGCTGGTAGCATGGGCATCATGAGCTCAGCTCCAAACCCATCTGCTTCATTCAGCTTTCCATGTATTTTACTCATGGCAGTTCCACTTAACACACACAAAGAGAATTGAGAAGTGGTGTAAATTGATGACTTGTTCAAAGTCAAAAACACTTTTTTGCTGAGGCCACTTCCAGAAGCCTGTATTCACTGACCAACCCATCAGCCTATCGTCCTCCAGTCTGGAAGAATGGCAGCATCTCTGCCTCAGTTTCTCCACATAAAAACACACCTTCTAAAGATGTTGTAAAGCTTACACAACATGTAAAGTCTCCTATGATGATAAGAAATGCCATATAAAAACAATTACTAGCATACACAGGAAATGTCTGCTGTTTTCCATATAAAGGACATCAACAACATCAGCAGAAGGAGTATGACCGTGGTGTCAAGACTGTTTATATAATATTTTAATTCTAAACTACACTACCTACTGTCCTGCAACTTGCTTGTAAAAGCACATTTTTTGTACCTCAGATAACACGTTGATAAAACACTGAAAAAGCCTTGCATTAAGTTTTGCTGCATAGTCAGTGCTGCTTAAATTCTAGCAAGCTTTTCATACTCCTTACCTGACAACCTCTTTGCCATCTTCTGTTTTCCCTTTTCGCTTTTTATTTAGCTTTCAAATAATTATTTCTGTGCCTTTGCCTCAAGAAATACAAAAATTACCTCTAGGCCATAAGCAGAAACAGGAAGTAAAAGCAAATAACCCAGCCTTGGAAAACAGTCCTGTTCTTTGGCAAGGGATGTAGCCACCTCAGACTTAACGATACCAAATACAGAAACAGCTCAGTTCGGAGGTTTGTCACCAACCCTGATGGAAACATGACAGATAAGTTCCTTAGGTTTTCTTCATTCAAACAAATGTAGATGTGGTGGGGGGCAACTAGATGCAAAATTAATGAGTAGGGCACTGCTATTTAGGTGAGGCCACACACAGTGCACCCAGAACAGGCAGCACTGACAAGACAACTTAAAGTCAACCAACTGAGTAAAAGGCCATTCCGTGTATTCTAGCATCTTCCACTTAAGTGACACAATTTATTATCCCTAAGAAGACCCCAGACAGGCACAACGGTAATATAGAATTAAAACTGTAACTTGGTCATTTGGACATAAGAAGGATACATGCTAAATCAATAAATATACTAATACTACTGCAACTATTATTGACTATTAATGTGTTTCACAAAATTATAATGGAACTACTTGTTTTTCTGATGCAACCTATGAACCACGCAAGCATTTTCCAGGCACTCACAAAACTTTTTCAGTTATAAATTATTTCTTTAAATTACAAAAATACACGTATTTTTATATGACTATGTATATAAATAATACATATACATATATGTGACCTTTTGACTGATGGAACCAGTCCAGACAATTATTTTCTATCATTTTGATGGTAAGATTAATTTTGTTTTGGTAATCAGAATAGACTTTTAAAAACAGAGAGCATATCCTATTTATTCTGGTTTTCCCATGGATTTTGTTTTATCTTCTCAAATGCAAAACATACAAGAAGGGGTGTTTTGGATTGGCAGGTTCATGCCTCATTTTTGCCATATAAACGCAAGCTAATTTATCCTTATAACTTTTCATAAAATACAGATATTACAATTTGCAATGATTTTTCCCTAAGAACAAACCCTAAATAATAGACAGCCACAGCTTCTCTGCCACACCAAAACAGTGACTTTGCATAACAGCAATTACATAGGTCACTGGCCTTTCCAAGACAACTCAAAGAGGAAAATCCACTCTGCTGTTCCACTGATTCTGTCATCTGTGTAACTGCTTTTACTTATCCTACCTACAGCAAGCTTTAAAGATCTCTGGAAGGAAGGATTTACAGGAAATTACAGTTCCAAATACTGATATCCAAGTAAGAAGCAGTTTTGCCGGGGCAGGGACTTCAGACTTCAGCCTGCCTGCGCTTCTAGAGACGAAGCTGGCAGGAAGTGGAAGGGGAAGTAACGCACTCCGGCCAGGATAAGCAGCGCAGCAGGAAGCAAGGGAAGGCAGTAACAGGCCAATCAGCAAAGATATTGAATTCAATCCAGCCTCACAGTAACGAGGAGAAAAAGAGCTTTGACTTTGATTTTTAACTCCAAATTCAAACAATGCGATTAACGGTCATCTGCTCTCTTCCTCCCATTGTAACAAGGCATAGAACAAGATTTGGTTTAGCATTCAGAGCAAGAGGAGACACTGCTCTGTGCATTGATGCTGTGCATAGTCAGAACAAAGAACCACGGGACAGATGAAGGCTTTAGTGCCTACACAGACAGACAGCAGTTGGAATTTTCACAAGAACCTAAATGAGATAGGTGGCTACATCCCAGGGAAGTTAAGGAACTAAAGGAGAAAAGGCCTTGATCCCACATTGCTTTCTGAGCAGATATATTTGCCTCGAGACAGTTTGCCTAATTGCCGTAACTTTTCCATGGCATTTGCTAGAAGGAGCTACTGAGAGCAGGCACTGCCCAAGTGAAAATCCAAAGAATGACAGTGTATTTAAAAAAATTTTTAAATATCTTCATAACTACTGAGGTTTTGTGCTTGTTTCTTAGAAAACGACCTTCTGACATGCTACAGATGACACAGCTACACAAAAGTAGCATGTCATAGTTTAACATAGCAGCAAACTTCCAGAAAGGTTCTCAGTATTAAGAACACTAAGAGAATTGTTTCAATCCAGAATTGCCTAATCCTTAACAGCACACTCACATGCAGCTCATCTGTGATTAATGTCTACCAACATGCCAAGTCAGACCTCAACTGTTATTTAAGGCACAAGGTCTAGAAAGGAAAAAGAGGAAAAGATTGAGTTGGGTGCTGTAACAATAGGAAACTGTTATAAAATTTCAATCCTACTGAATTTAACAATTACATTAATTTAACTTTATTCTGATTAATCCTTAACAGAAATTTCCACCTTCTAATTAAAAACCCCAGCTGTATGCCTCCCAAGAATACAGAGGAGAAGAAAGAATTAAAACAAAAAAGGAGGGGGGAAAAAAAAAACAACAAAGAAACCAAAAAACCCCAACCAACTAAACATCAATACCAGCAAATAGAAGAAATAGATTCCAGATGTTTAAAGACAGATTCTTTTCTTAGTCCTCCTAGTGTAGGTATGAAAGTGGAAGGTTGGATTCTTTCCATGTTGTCTTCCAAATCTCTTACTGCTGTAAAACTGTTCCAGTGCAACTAGGTTGGCCTCATTAGAATCACAGAAGAAACACTGCATGCCTCATGTTATCCAAAGTTTCTCATGCCAGAAATGCTGCAACAATTTCAGTTTCACCTGCGCTATAGCAAATCCAGTCCATGTTTACAGTCATGCAATGCAGTCCTGCAATGCTGGTAATGTTAGCAGTGGCAGCATTGCTAGAAGGAACCAGTCGTGGACTATTATGGAAATACAATCCTGAGAGATCATAGCTGTGACTTCAGTAGCATATGGTATTTGTAACCTAAAAAACGAATCTGCTAACAAAATAACTTAATTTTAGTATTTTACATGGTTAAGAGATTTTGCGCAAAGAAACAAAAAATATACAACTTCTCAAATACAACTTTTATAGCCTGTAAGTCTGCCATATACAATGAAGGAAAATTGCTTCCCCTACTCTGACTACGTATTAAATTAGGAATCGTGATCCTTGTTCCCTACAAAGATATTAACACTGCAGAGAAAACAGTGTAGAATATATTGGACAGTATTAGTTGCTTCAGCTTTTCACAAGGCAAATGACTTCAAGGTTCTTAAAGGCTTTTTTCTCAAAGGCAGTAGCAATGAAATGCAATACTTTCCAAAACTTATCATAGTTTCTGTGGAGCTAAACCAGCATAGAAGAAAAATGTTTGTATTTCCTGCTCTAAATATTGCACTGAGTCGGCATTCTCAGTTTGTAAGGCAACAGTGAGCCCAGTAACCCAAGTGATTCGTCCAGTTGGTGGCAAGAGTTCCACTGACTCCTGCCGAGGCACAGGAAATGGGTGATAAAGCCTGAAAAGAACACAGAACCAGAGGCTCACGCTATTTGATAGCTCATATTCCAATCCAGCCTTTCTGGAGCAAGATCGTGTTAGAAATTCGTAAATAATGGGGGCTGTGGCGCTGTAAAGAAGCAGAAACATGAAAAGCTGGATCACATCCTAATATGCTGAATGGCTTTGCTATCCTAGGTGTAAAGTCTGTAAGCCCACAGTCCTTCTGAGAAGACATCAAACACCACACTGAGCATGTGAAGTCTCCTGCCCCTTCTCCCACTCAAAAAAAAAAAATGAAAAGTATCTGAAGAACAAGATATGATTTCCCCACATAACTAAGTCAAACACCCAGGCACAGGTAAAAGAAATGCTTAATCTACCTAAAAGAAGCTAAATAACTTTTAGTCATGTACACAACTTTCTGATATGAATACAATCAAACTCGCCAAAGCAGTATCTTAAGAAAACAAGTAACGTCATTTCTGATAGTGATTACATCCTATGAAGACTAAATGAAGTAGTAAAATATATCTTATACATGTTGCATACCTGACCTTCCCTGAGCATGCAGAATTTATGGTCTTTGTTATTAAAGACCAGGGATAACAGCCCTTTCTATGTTAAAAAAAAAATTAAAAAAATCTAAGATTTCTAATCCTCAAATGCTGAAAGTCATTAGTAGAGTCCTCAGCTTTTGTTTTGTTTTGGATTTGCTGGTTTAAGATGCGTTCTGAAATCCACTACACTGAACAGTGGGGCAAAAAAACCCAATACATCTTTTCATTAACATCAATTTGGCACTCTCAAATTTAAAAGTATAACTAAGAATTAATTAACTCTCACAAATTAACTTTGTGTATTTGTACACAAAGGTGCTATATGGAATAAAATGTCCTAAGGAGGGATTTTGAAAAAGGACCCTGCATTACAATTTATTAACTACAGCCAGCAAAAAGTTTAACAATGGATCCTTAGAAAACAGAAAAAAAATAAAACTAAAAGTTCATTTAAGATTCTGAAAAAGGGATAAATTGTATTTTAATAACTGCAAGTTCATTACATCACACAGAGTGTGCTTTCTATTCCTTCAATCAAGAGTAGGTAGTTCAGTCCTTTCCCAGACTCAAACAGTTCTTTCTCTCAAGGAAAACTTCCACTTACTAGTATCAGCCTCACAGCACAACAGACATACTCCTACTTTCCAGAGAAGCCTATTAATGCACAGAAAAATCTTGCCCTAAGTCAAGATGGCAGATGTACAAATGGTTCCAGTTATGGGGCTTAACCAGACAATCCTATCCTCAAAAATATTATTACACAATAGTTCATCAGTGATTCCACTGCATACAGAGAGCTATAATATTATCTTGCCTGAAGTACAAAATCTACAGTCTTGAACTGTATTCAGTATAATAACAATATATTTCTAGTTACACCAGAAAAACCATGAACACATGAAAATGGCATGCTCTAAACCAAACATCTGCCATCATAGGTATTAGAAAAATCTGCTGTATTTAGGGAAATATTACACAGAAATTAATTTTAACAAACCTTAGAATTCTTTATAAATTTTAAGTATATTTTTCTTCAGACATACTTTAAAGCATTTGACAGTAAATAAAATGTATTTAGTCCACAAGCTGTTCTAACACCAATCAGACACTGAAACTCAAATTACTGTAGCCTAAAAATAAAAACTAAATGTCCCCACTCCTCCTCTCAAAACAATATCAAGACCCTCTTACTCAGTTTTTACGTACTGTATTTGCAGTGAATCAGACCTTTTTTTATTCCTTTCTTCCACTCTGTTCAGCCTGTAAAGGCTGGGCAGAGAATGGATCGA